>NC_051218.1:41291699-41509199 GCF_015220715.1 Pygocentrus nattereri | reverse complement strand
GGTTATGAATAAATGGGGAAAAAAAAAAAAAAAAAAAGTGTCTCTCGTATCGAAAGCGGCTCCTCATGTTTAAAACATAGCCCAGTTTTAGCTAGCTTAAAGTCGTGTTCTCTGTTTAATTGCCTGCTATTTATTATCCCTCAATTGGGTGTCGTATGCTGTTTATCAAACAGAGACGCTGTGCTTTGGGGGAGCCATTGACATGAAACATGTGAAGCAATTTCCTTTCTCAGAGCAGAGCTGCCACATGTGTCAGTTGTATCTTAGTTTCGAACCATCTAAAAATTCACTCGGCTTTGATTTATAGCGCATTGAAGCATTTGGCATTTAACTCTCCCAGCAATCTTACTGTGACAAAGCAACATAGATATTGGGTGGAGCTTTCGATTCAATGGCATTCTCATTCAGACAGCTAGTTGGCACATGCATACTATGTGAGTCCTTCCTTCAATGTCACTGGCAGTAGGCCACTACATCTCAATAATTCAAATCTGACCAATTGGACGCTGTCATCTCATTTCAGAAGAATTAGATTAATTGCATTTAAAAGCTAGCTGATGGCAAACGTCCCTTAGAGCAGAACTGAGGTCTGGGGGGGTGAATGAAGCCATAGTAGCAGATGGCTTAGCCAGAAGATGCAACGCTATTCAGATAAGAGACACAGGTATGTGTGTGCCTCACAGTGGTGGACAATAATGAAGTAAATGTAATTCGCTACTGTACTTAACCTTTATTGGACGATGTTGCTTCAGGGCAACAAACTCATTTTCCTCACTTTACGATAACATTATTTTTAACACATATTCAAAGATGATTACATTCACAGCATTTGGCTGACGCTCTTATCCAGAGCGACTTAGAATTTGATCATTTTACACAGGGAGGCTAAGGTGGTGTTAGGAGTCTTGCCCAGGGACCTATTTTTTAAAATGAAAAAAAAAATGAATCAAGGACCTTTTCATGTAGAAAAGTAAATTGAATTTTTTTTTTTTGTTCTCATAATGCCTGCAGTAGAGGGTTAAGTATTTTTTCATGTATCTGTACTGAAGTTTCTCCGTTCTGGGCGACTGTTTACTTTCGCTCCACTACATTTCAGAGTCTAATATTTTACTTTTTCCTCCTACATTTTGAGAAATCTGTCTTTCCTTTTGGTTTGTGTGTGTATAAAAACGTAACATGTCAAAACAAAAGAAGCGCAAAGCCAGAGCACCAATCAGGGCCCAGCGGTCACTTTGTTTAGAGCTGGTTTTGACCTGTTGGTCATACCGACCCAGTGCAGCACGCGGTTCAACGTCAGCGCAGCAGCGTAAAACTTTGGGAGAGTCTGTTCAACATAAATGATTAACTAACCTAACTAAGCATTTTTAAACATTTATATAGGGTTATGTCAGTTTTCATGACAGGTGACATAAAGCCTTATGATCTGTACCATACAGTAAAGCATCACTGTTCTTTTATACAAAAAAAGAAGTTGAATTCCTTCAAGTTGAATTCCTTCATCTTGTAAAGTTTACCTGACAGCTTTGTATAACCGAGGAAACATGCAGGCTACATATGTTATTATGTTATAGCATATAGTACAGAAATAAATGGGCTGGATTTCCAGCTTAAACATTTCATTTGTTTCAATCACTTCTCTTCTACCACCACACCTGCCTCATGTTTGCGACTCCTATCCTCCTCTTATTTGTGCTTGTAATCATTCATTTCAGTAATGCCAATGCAGCCTCACCCCCATTCATAGCTATAAGGGACTGTCCCTGTTTATAATGTGATAAGACAACTGCATGGAGACAAACTGGTAAGAACAGTTAAGCGATGATCTACATTATGGGGAGGAGGTTCTTCAGTGTGGTTTTCTGGGTGCTGAGGAGGAAAATCAAATGAAGTCATCCAAGTTCAGCAGAGAAGCACGTACAGAGGGAGGCAAGAAAAAAAGATTGTTGCTATACTTCCAAAGCTAACCTCATTTTTCTAGTCAGAAAAAAAAAACACAGCCAGGCTCAGCAGACTGTACATAATGAATGCATTAATGTTAATATAAATAGCCCCAGTGTTTGTTCAAAAAACGGAACCATTAAAAGTTACTGATACTAACTCATTATATTATTGCTATGATACTTATTGCCAAAAATAAGCTACATTATTGGCACATATAGGGAGAACTTTACTTGAATTTCAATGACATGAGTAAACAAAAACTTCAGAAATAAGCTGAATAGTCTTCTAACACTCTTACTACAATCCCAAAATGAGAAATATTAGATATGCCATCACATTTTTTGAGATGATTTCACTTGCCAAGATTTTTTTTTTTTGCAGTGTAGGGTGGTTGATACACAACTAAAAATGTGTGTCCTGGACGTGCCTTTCCTGTCTTTTGGCTAGAGCCCCAGAATAATAAGTCATTACCTTACATCTATGTTACTCTCTTCTAAATTACCCAGCTATATTGCCAGTCCCACACCCTTCAGATCAAAGTCTTTTCCAATTACATGATGCTGCTTAGTTGCTGCCAATTTCTTCCACCAAGACACAAGAAGCACCACCACATTTTTTCGAAGTGCTGCCACTACAATGTCATTTATCAGCTCAACACGCTTGGAGGAGAATTCTAACTGTCAATTCTGTTATATAGCTAATAGATACACGCATTAGCAAGCATTGCGCTGACCATCTTAGAACCAGTTATGCTCCCTTGGGCTGTAGCATCTCTGGATATTAAACCGGTGATCTCTCGATGACTTGGCTGACTTTTCATCAAGAGCTGCCTGCAAATTCCTCAAGACTCCTGAACTCGTGAAATTTCAACCTGAGAAAGAAACACAAACAAAACCGATTCAGCTAGGACCACCAACCTCGTGCGGTAAATGAACGAAAGCTTTCGTTTCCCATCTTATGTGCTTTGCTATGTCATTGCTCAGATATTACTCCAATACCATTCTCTGGATGCTCAAAGCAGCATGAAGTTTGACATAGTTTCCAATAACAAGACTTTCATTATGGAAAAAATGGTGGGGAGAAAGAAGCACTATGGTGACTGCTTGTAGTATGCTAGTTAGCCCAAATGGCTATTTTAGCTGGAGTTGCTGGCTTAAGTTTCAGTAAATAACAGATCAAATTCCTTTAAAATAAAAACATCGGTTGGATTCGCTTTTAGGTCAACTAACCAGCACACATGCTGTGTAAACCACAGACTAATTTTTTCACATTGTTTTGCCTCGCTACTTTAAACACCATATTTATTGCATGCAGCATTCAGCTCAGTCCTTCAGACTGAAGGTTTTACTGGAATACAAGGCTGGTTATTTATTTGAAGCCCCGTCAAACCTGACAGGTTTGAAACAGAGATTTATTTTGTATACTGCAATGCCTGCAGCTAATAATGAGAAAACTCACAGCTAAAGACTTGAGACTACCTCAGATTTAAGTCAGTTAAGCTCCATCACACAGAAACAAATTACATAGCAAACACACACACACTATTTAGAATAAAATAACTGGTTTTGGTGTAATACGCAGTGTAGTGTATCCACTTATTGTTGTGTTAATGCTAGGCTGCATCAGGCTACTCTTATTATATCACCTACTTTTTTGTTTTAAGTTGTGAGGTGTATTTACACTTATCTTGTATTTGTTATATTTTTATATTGCAATATTCGTGTTTTTCTTCATATTTTTAGCTGTCATTCCATACATAAAGTCAGATTTTTGCCGGGGGGCCCAGTTGGGCCTCTCTGTCTTTCTAGAAGCTGAGGCCATAATAACAAAAACCAGATGTAAGCCGTACCATAAGATGTTTTCTCATGTGAATATATATGTTGAAGGGAGAGTTGAGGCCCTAGCTGCCTAGCTGCCTCGTCAGCTGTAAGAATAAGCTTTTCCAGATGTTTTCACATGTTAATGTATGATGTGCGTTATGAGTGAGCGCAAATTTTGTTTAAAAAGCTGAACCATCTTGGACTTGGAGGAGATTCCACATTGGCTTCTGGGTCTCTGCAACAAGGGCTTTTAGCGTTATCTTTTAATTTGAAATAAAGTTGTTCATGTTTAAATCCAGGATTAGTTACTATGTCGTCCAGGATTACTTACTATGTCGTTAATATGCAGTTAATACGCTGGTTTTAGGCTGGCTAATAGTTTTTATAGTTTTATAGTTAATAGTTTTTGAACCTGCTTAACTTTGCTTTCCATTGTGTCACATCATAACAATTCTGTGACATGACAGGGAAATGTTTGTTTATTTATTTATTTATTTATTTATTTATTTATTTTTACCCACCACCCATACTCTAAATAAAATCAATGCCGTACATGATTCCAGGATGGCTTATCATTCTCAAACTTGCTTTACTTTGTTTTATGTTATGTTGCATTATAAGCAACTTAATAACAACTGCAGTTCCCTTCTGCTGATCAATCTTAAAGATAAGAGATACGTTTAGAAAAGCTACAACTGCTTTGGGGTGGATTTTTGAGTGCATGTGTTTTTTTTGTTGTTTATTTGTTTGTTTGTTTTGTTTCTTCTTCTTCTCCTTCTTCTTCTTCTTCTTCTTCTTCTTCTTCTTCTTCTTCTTCTTCTTCTTCTTCTTCTTCTACTCCTTCTTCTTCTTCTCCTTCTTCTTCTTCTATAACAGAACCCCTCAAGGAAAATGGTGCACCATTTTTAGATAAAAATCTGGTGCATGCTGGATACTATCAGGTGAGCTAAAGATACTATTTGCTGCACATCGGATGCTACTAGGTGTGCACCAGATACTATGAGGTGAGCACCTAATACTATCAAGTGCACCAGATACTATTTGATGAGCACTAGATATTATTGAGAACACACCAGACACTATCAAGTGCACGCTAGATACTATGTGGCAAGCACCCAGTACTATGAAGTGCACACCATATACGCATAGCATGTCATAGTAGGCCTGATCATATCTCATGCGCACCTGATAGTACTGGATTGGTAGATTTGAAACAGATTTCAATCTCATTTGTTCTGGTATGTTCTTTTTTTTCGGCTTATCTTTCTTCAACCTGCTGTACTTTGCTTTCCATTGTGTTGCATTATAAGCAATTCTGTGATATTTCAGGCAATATATGTAACAATTGTTCTAATATATTTCTGCTGGTATCAACCCAATACCCATACTGGGTGTTGAAGCAATCCAATCTCTAGTATGTTGCTCTCATGGTTGACCTAGTCTATTTGGGATAGTGTAGTGGGTAACACCTCTGCCTTCTACACTGTAGACTGGGGTTCAATCCCCACCTGGGTCAGCACCCTACACTATACCAATAAGAGTCCTTGGGCAAGACTCCTAACACTACTTTCGCCTACCTGTGTAAAAAAAAAAAAAAGATCAAGTAGTAAGTCACTCTGGATAAGAGCGTCTGCCAAATGCCGTAAATGTTGAGTTATGAGCAAACCTCTGATATTTCAGGGTAGGTTTGTTACAGAATTGAATCTGATTTGTTCTTGTTCTTTCTGCTGGTATCAACCCAATACCAGAGTATTGAATCAATACCATTTTTAGTCAGTATGTAGCTTTCAGAGAAGCTTATCATTTTTGAGCCCATGTAGAATTCTAGTGTCAACTTTAAATTGCATTTCTGGCCTTTACTTGAGCGCAAGAGCAGCCTGACCTTACTGTGGCCTTGCGCTGCCAAATCCTCCACAAAATGACCAGAGCAAACGTTCAAAGACAGCCCAGGCACTGAGATAAATCGATGTGGATTACGCTTTGGAGTGATTTAGCGGTCACGCAGATGATATAAGACACCGATGAAAACCGCCACAGGTAGACTGAATGCAAGGGTCGGTAAGAGAGAGGGTGTGTGCTGCTGATAGCACTCTGTAGGAAAACCCAGAGAACTCTGAGGGCTCGGGCATTAATCATGCACAGATTAGTTAATCAACCTTTCCGCTGCCCATATGGGCAGAGAGGCAGGGCTGGAGGAGGGATCACAGCCAAGATCTGGCAATGCAGCCTACATCTTAAGGAGGAACAGAAGCAATGTGATGGACCGAGGGAGTTGGGCTTGCACTGGGGAGATTAGCCCCCTCCTTTTTGGGTTTATTGGGTTTATATGCCAGCGTGAAATGGGCATTTATAAATGAAGGTAATTAATTCTCAGTAAAAGATGCTGTATCAATTGTATTGTGCCTTTTGAACAGTGAATTCACTCCCATATTTGGTATGGAAACTTTACTTATCAACATTATGCAGACAGAAGGCGCTGTTGAGGATTACGAGCTTGGTTGGCTGCTCGTCTCCACTTGAAATCTGGCAGAGTTACCTGTAAGCCGAGCATTGAGCTCATACTGTACCCTGCACTGCTTGAAAATTCTCCCAAGATCATTTGTCCAGCGCACATGCATTTTTCACCACTTACGTTAATATTAATGGAAATAAATCAGTAGCAGCTCACTCCAGCTGAACTTGAAACCCTGCCGAGTAACGAGAGGAAGACTGTGTTTCTGTAGCGAAAAAACAGATTTGAATGAAAATAGGACCCCTTTTGAGCTGAATGAGAACGATCCACATAATTATATATCTAATCGCACATCTGGTGGCCATACAGGTTCTTGCAAATTACTGATAAATGATCAGACAATCTTTCCAAATGAGCCATCCATCAAAAGCGACAGCAGAGATATTATCTACTTTATAAATAGGTTCTGAAGTAATGAAAGTGGATGGGGAACCACATGTATGTCTCAGGCTCCGCTTCTCCTGACAGGAAGCAGAAGAGGGTAAACACTCTTGAACCGAGAACAGCTCGAGGAAGTTAAAGATCACCGCCGTGCGCTTAATCCCGAGCAGAAGATGTACAAGGAAGACCGAGTCGAGAGAAGCAGAATTAAGTGAGTGCTTGCAGAGTGTGTGACTGGATGCGGCCTTAAATGCTTTTTATAGGCTTCTCGTGGCATGACTCATAGCCTAGAAGAGCATTAGTCACCCAGTCCTTCATCTCATCTCAGCCCATACCGCCAGGATGTGTAATGTGCCACTATAAAAACGGCGATTATCAACCTCACCTCGCTAAGTGATCATGACATCAGTTGTTTGTGGACATGATCTTATAGAGTCCAGTATTTGGTGTTCAGTAGAGTTGTCCACATGACATGCAGGTATCCGCTGTTTACCCATGAGGAAACCATCGGGATTTGAATATGCTCATTTAAAAAAGACACTTCAGCCAAAATCTACTATAAAAGCCCTTATTAGCACTGTCATAGCAGTTGTCTCTAGAGTGAGATTTCTGTTTAATGACAACTAAAATCCCCCTTCTGTTGATCTGTCTTAAAGGGAGGAGGAACATTTAGAAACACTACAACTGCTTTGGGGTGATTTTGTGGGCAATTTCTTCTACTTCTTCTTCTTCTTCTTCAGAGCCCTTGTACCAGATACTAACAGGTGAGCACAAGATACTATTAGGTTCACACCAGATACTATATGCTGAACACCCAAACTTTTAGGTGTGCACCAGGTACTATATGATGAGCACTAGATGTTAAGTACACACCAGATAGCAATACTAGATACTATGTGGCAAGCACCTAAACTACCAAGTGTGCACCAGATTCACAAAGTATGTCACATTATACCTGATATTATCTAGTGCACACCTGATTAGATCAGTATTGGGTGCTCACCACCTAGTATCTATTAGTATTTGGGCACGACTGATTGTATTGGGTGCTCACCTGATAGTATTGGGTGCTCAACACATATCTAGTGTGTGCCTGATAGTACTGGGTGCTCACCATAGTATCTGGTAGTATTTGTGCACAGTTGATAATATTGGGTGCTCACCAATTAGTATCTGGTGTTTACATGATAAATTCCGTGCACACCTGATAGCATTGGGTGCTCAACCCATGGTATCTGGAGCTCGCAACATAGTATCTACAGTGCATCTGATCATTCTGGGTGCGCACCACATAGTATCTGGTAGTATCTGGTGCTCACAATATAGTAGTGGGTGCTTACTCCATAGTATCTGGTGCACACCTGATAGCATTTTGCTAGCTGATGTCATGTAAAATTACAGTCTAACTAACAACAACAACAACTGCTACATACTGTCTAAAATATATTTACGTTTAGAACTGGCTAATTTGTGTATCAGTGGCTTGTTCTGTGTTCCAATAAATAAAAATTGAAATAATAGATGCTCTTCTCAGTATTCTGGATATATATAGTATCTTTCTGCTTTTTAGTTTTAATTTTTTATTTATTTTTTACTCCAAATGCGAACATCTTTTTCTGAGACATGATTAATCAGATTTTCCCTCACTTGAACGTCTTGGACATAATGGAACAGTAATAACCCAGAAGTTGTTATGGGGGCCCCTGATGGCCCTTGCTGCATGCTGGGGTTTGTAGTGTTAGAACATTGAAAAACAAAATTAAATCACCACCACATCAAATTGCATATTAAACTCTACGTTAGATGATTAGCGTATTTGCTGGTCATGTCAATGTAGGTGAAATTTAGATCCAAGAAAAATTGAACTCTGGACAGCCATGGAAACCACTTTTGTCAACAAAACCTTAGGAATCTCCAAATGCAAGCCAAACGGGGCATTACATAGATTTACTGCTAAGAATGCTTCTACCTTTAAACAAAAAGCCAAAAGCCAGAAAGACAGAAAAGGTTGTTGCCTCTTTAGAATTTTGATGACTTCTACAACAAAAGCTCTGAAGAAAAATGCTTCTTCCTGCTCTGAGTGAGACTCCCACATGGTCTTCTCATAAGTTAGATACCCCAAGCCATTTTAATCATGTAAATTCAATTTCCCCATAATGAATATAAACCCTTTTAAGGCTCGTGCAAAAAATGTAGCTAAATCTGCCTTTTAATCTACACTTCTTTGTTAATAGCATGAATTCCCTGTTGCTGCATTCATTTATGTAAAGGATGAATAGAATATGAAAGAATAATGTTGATTTAGTCTGTCTCAAGTACATTTTTGAACAAGCAAAGATAAGAATAAATAAGATCATAAAACAAGTAGTTCCAGTCCTAAAATCTGATTGGCTGAGCCGTGTTCAAAGCTGTTGTGAAAGCTGTGATATACTCACACCTATGAGCGCCTCACAACAACTGGAATGTGTATTACTGCGCCACGGCATGAAAAACCCTTGTGCTGTTAATGGAATAATCTTTGACTCTCATGCTGCTCGCATGGACCGCCGAGAGTACTGATGAGGTAAGAACTTGTTTTTGTTTAAACTGGGCAGTGGGCGACATATATTCTTAACTAGAACTAGCTGGTCCGTTAGCTAACAGGCTGAAAGAGCCAACAGCCTAAACGACTCCATCATTAAGATCACAGGCCTGAATTAAAGTACTTATGGTATGACTAACTGTAAAATATATAAAAGTCCTAAAAATGTCACTTAAGATTAAGTGACCCTTATTAGCCCCACAATGGGGAAATTTCAACTCCACATTTAACCCATCCATGGAGTGAAACACCACATACACACTAGGGGGCAGTGAGCACACTTGCCCGGAGCTGTGGGCAGCCCAATCCACAGCACCCGGGGAGCAGTTGGGGGTTAGGTGTCTTGCTCAAGGACACCTCAGTCATGTGCTGTTGGCTCTGGGAATTGAACCAGCGACCTTCCAGTCATGAGGCTGGTTCCCTAACCTCCAGCCCACGACTGCCCCATGGATTACATGCTTCAAATGTCTCATGTGTTAATGTTTCAGTCAACTTTAGCTAGTTTTCGTGTTGCGTCTAAGAACACCCTTCCCCATTTTAACACACACCCTCTTATGGCTTACTGCTTTAATATAGATCACACCTCAGTTACTTTCCTTTGTTGTTCTCATTAAACAAATGCTTACTGACCTGATCAGAGCTCTGAATGAGTTTGCTTACTTGGAAAGAATTACACTACATCCAATAACAAAGGAAGTCTTGTGCATCTCTTACACTGTGATAGAAAACATGGTAACACACAAAAAGCTCAAATTCTACATGCTAATTATGTTTTACTGTGGTTCAACATGGGCATGCATGCAATATGGGCTTACATTTCACGGGCCATTGCTGAATTCTGGGAAGGGGTTGCTGGTGAACCACTTGGTTCAGGTTAGCGGAAGTGGCCCAAATCTGGCCCAAATCTGATCTTTTTCTCCAAATGATGTGTGTCTGTGTGAAGAGCAATAACACATTGAATCTGACATTTTCAATTCCGATTTGAGACACTTTCACATGTGGTACTGAAATCCGATTCGTATCCGACCAGCCTGATCAGAATTCCTGCGACTTTTACATCAATCCAACTCAACAATCGTCATAATTTCACACTGCTGAGACACATTTAGGCTGTTGTTTCTTCACCAAAACATTAGAAGAGACTTATCACCACCACTCCGTGTTCGAAGAGACCGAGGCTGCTGCCTCAAAAAAAGTTCAAAGAATCTTTGCACACAAACCAAAGTAGCCGTGGACGAACAAAGTACGCTTTCTCCGGTGAGTTTGAACACATCGTGGATGATAATCCCAGCTGTCAACCACTGGAACCTCATAACCGCTCCTGTGATGCTGGTGAAGATGAAGCTGAACACTCTGGGAGCGACTGCCGTTCGATGACCCTGATTGTTTACCACGGAACAAGCCTACCATGTGAAGCAGTGTTCTTTTGTGCATGCCGGTGAGTTTAGGAGCTGATCTGTTCAGACTGATGTCGCATACAGGTCAAATTTAAAAGACAACATGAACAGCCAGACAAAAAATTTGGTGAGAAAATCAGACTTGGGCCACTTTTACCTGCTTCATCAACTTAGCCAAAGTCATAATAACTTAAAGTCATTCAAGATTCTAGTTGAGATTCAAAATGAGATCATGAATGCAATGTGGATGGGTCATATGTGACACAAGCATCCAGGTTTATAGAAATTATAGCTCAAAACTCATACCTCCTGTAGTAATTATAGTAATATATAATTAATGTAAGTAATATAATTCTTTCTTTATTGATTTGTTTACAGATGTCCCACTGATAAACTAATCCAAACCAAATAGGGCTTCAGTTCATCAAAATGAGAAGCTCCAGTGGTGGAAGGCCTGTTACAGACTGGACAAGTACTACACAGAGAACACTGCCACAAATGATTCCGGGCCGCCGGCTATCCCAGTTTTTCGCAGAATAGCGGACAATAACTTTTAGGTCACTTCCTGATGATGAATGAACAAGGCCAGACCGCAGCAATTAGACAGAGCTTGGTCAGGGACCCGGCCATGTGCCTTTGCGCGTGTATGTGTGCGTTTGCTGTCTGCAAACACTGCCGTTGCGATTCGCCCAACATGTCGAAAGAGAACAGATTTTGAACTGAGGGGAATGACGTGGGAACCCAAGCGTGAACTCTGGAGGAGGGAGAGAAGAAAAGAGAGAGATAGAGAGAGAGAGTTAGAGACAGAGGGCGGTAGTGCTGATGATGACACAGCAGAAATGGCAGAGGAGAGAGTTCCAGGAGACGAAAGACGCAGAGATAAAGAAGCATGCACAGCAAAGAGAGGGATAGTTAGAACTCAGGAAAAGGGAAAAACGGAGGAGTGGAAGTCTGTAGGGATGCGCTAGGCTTTGTGCGTTTTGTTGGCTTTTTTTTTTTTTTTCCAGGGACAGGCCTTGTGTGGAGGAACGTATGGGAGTTCTGCTGTGAGCCGCAGAGACGCTATAAATAAACAGAGCTCAGCGGAGCGACACACACACGTACGAGCATGCACACACACACCGATCTGGAACAGGGGATTCAGATTCATCACAGCCACAACATTTCCCACATGACTCTCCTCCAATGACTTGCTCGGTGTTTACCAGCCCTTCATCCTGAACTCCACTCTGCGAGGGACACGCAGTAAAAATAAACGGCAGTGCGCATGTCGCCGCTTCTATCAGAAGTAAACAATCCCGCACAGACTACTCTGCTTCAACCTATTGGGACTCCAGAAACGTAGACAATCATGAGCTGCTAAGTATAGGCCTGCCGCACCTGCGTCTCACAGAGAGCGATTCAGAGAGCTGCTCTCGCTGCTTGGCTTACGCATTCCACACAAATCAAGCCCACTGACCCTCATGAGCACAATTAGCAGTCGCTTTGTTCTGGGTGTGATGTGAGCATGCAGCGAGCGTTGGCGGTCCACATATGTGTTTACATTACGTTACATTACACTAATGACAGCATTTTACATAATGATATCAGTCGTGTGATGAAAAGCCTCTGGTCAAGCATGAAAAAATGGCGCTGTTAGCCTTGATTGACTTAGTTTCGATGGGTGAAGAGGTCAAACCTGTCACAAACGTCTGGAGAACGTTCTAGATACAGCACCCGGCAAACACGATACCGTATATAACAACACAGCATTACACACGTTACACAGCAGTACATTCCTTCATAGGCTATGTTGAGTCTTACTGCTTAATCCATCCATCCATTTTCTAAGCCGCTTCTCTGTCAGGGTCACGGGGGGATGCTGGAGCCTATCCCAGCAGTCTTCGGGCGGAAGGCAGGATACACCCTGGACAGGTCGCCAGTCCATCGCAGGGCAGACAGACAGACACAGACAGTCACTCACACCCAGGGGTAATTTAGCATGTCCAATTGGCCTGACTGCATGTCTTTGGACTGTGGGAGGAAACCGGAGAACCCGGAGGAAACCCACGCAGACACGGGGAGAACATGCAAACTCCACACAGAGAGGACCCTGGCCGCCTGGCCGGGGAATCGAACCCAGGCCCTCCTCGCTGTGAGGCGACAGCGCTACCCACCACGCCACCGTGCCGCCCTCTTACTGCTTAATTCAGGGCTTAAATGTGTGAACACACACATTTAGTAAACGATAAATCAAGATTAAACTACAATTTAGATAAAAATCCATGCCGTGGTGCCAGTGCCACTTTGTGAGGTCTGTAATAGGAACGTTATTCGTGTGATATTTCATGGTTTCATGTTTGTGGTCTATTTTGCAGGCACTTGTGAAAACTCTATTTCTGTCTCTCACTGCCAACGAAGCATTTGGATCACTGCCATACAGTACTGTGCAACAGAGATATTTCTGAAGAGATTAGATGAAGGATAATCCACTTGCATAAGGAAGGGAAAAGTTGAAGGTAAGTTGTCAACAGTGAAGTTTAGAAAATTATTATAAGAGCCCTGAGCAACCACACAAGACCTGGTAGACACTAAAACTGTCCCCATCGGATAAAACATACAGCTTGAACCTTTGGAGAAAATCAAGCTCCACTCCAGCTTCGTATCTGAGAAAGCCAATGAGTTTCTGTCCATCTGTCCACTGTGAGAAGACAACTCAGTGCTATGAGTCTGAAAGAATGTCTAGCTGTCAAGATGCTGTTACTGAGAAAATAAATTTGCTATAGAACATCCACATGGTCACATGACCCCAGATCTACCTCACATGACTCTCCATTGTTATGTACATATTTTATATATATATATATATATATATATATATATATATATATGAATTGTATTTCCAATATTACACAGAGCCATCCATCCAGCCATCCAGTTCGTGTCTCCATGAATGACCCTTGCTTTGTTTTTGACCTTGTCTTTAGCCTGGCCCTCTTAGTATTGCTGGTATTTCTGGTTTGATCTTCTTTCCTGGATTTTTGGACTCTGAATTTTTGGAATTTGTCTTTTGACTTTGGACTGGTTGACATTGATTTTAGATGCTTCTTTTGCTAATAATCATATAAAATACATTTCACTTCAGTTTGGTCTGCATGTGAGTTCTGTCCGAACCTGACAAGATCACTGAAACTGGCTCTCTGAGCTGTGGAGTAAGGGTTTATGGACTAATGAGTCTAAACTTGTGAATGGGATTATTTAATTTGTGATAAACAGAAAATTGTTACAATGTCAAGCTTGTAACAACAGGAGAACCCTTTTTGGTGCCACTTCTCAAAAAGGTTCTGTGGAATAAGGTGGGCTAATGAGTCGAAACTTGTGAATAGGATTATTTAGTTTATAAAAAACAAAAAATTCAACCAACTTCAGGACTGAACTTTGGAGGTATGGAAACATATCTGTGCAGATTTCTGTCACGATTGGCCCCTCCTAGTCCTGTCTTTGTGTTCGTGTTTTGGTTTAGCCTATGTGCCTTTGTTTTGGTTTAGCCCCCTCGTTTCGTGACTCAACCCCTGATTGTCTCCACCTGTTTTCCGGCTGTCCCTCGTTTTCCCTGTGTATTTAAGCCCTGTGTTTGCTGGTCTTTGTTGGTGTTATCTGCTGTGGTGTTTGTACTGTTTGAATGTTGGATTCTGGTCTGTCTGTCATGTCTGCCCCTCGATCAATCTGTGTTGGCTCTATGACCCTGGACCGTTTGGACTATGGCCCTGGATTTGCCCATAATAAATCTCGCTTATCTCCGTAAATGCATCCGCCTCTTCACTCCCCGTTACAATTTCTTCCAGTCTCTTGAAAAATAAAGCTGGCGTGTCCTGGGTCTTCCCCGGGGTCTCCTCCCGGGTGGACTTGCCTGTGACACCTCCCGAGGGAGGCGTCCAGGAGGCATCCTAACCAGATGCCCGAACCACCTCGGCTGGCTCCTCTCGACGTGGAGAAGCAGCAGCTGTACTCCGAGTCCCTCCCGGATGACCGAACTTCTTACCCTATCTCTAAGGGAGAGTCCAGACACCCTGCGGAGGAAACTCATTTCGGCCGCTTGTATTCGCGATCTCGTTCTTTCGGTCATTACCCAAAGCTCATGACCATAGGTGAGGGTGGGAACGTAGATCGACCGGTAAATCGAGAGCCTTGCCTTATGGCTCAGCTCTTTCTTTACCACAACAGACCGGTAAAGAGCCCGCATCACTACTGACCCAGCACCAATCCGCCTGTCAATCTCCCACTCCCTTGTACCATCACTCATGAACAAGACCCCGAGATACTTAAACTCCTCCACTTGAGGCAAGAGCCTATCCCCGACCCAGAGAGGGCTCTCCGCCCTTTTCCACCTGAAAACCATGGTCTCGGATTCAGAGGTACTGGATGAACTCACTAAATGCTTTTATTTGGTGAGGCTTCTGTGAAATGTTTTCCGTTTTGGTTTGATTTGTCCCCCTGATGCTGACAAATTAATAACGCGATGGCTGTTTTCACCGGAAATTAAACAAATCACTGCTGTCAGAAGAAAACCTTGTATCTCCATTTTTGTCGTTTTTCAGTTTTTGTCATAATTTGAAAGTGCCTGTTGCTCTTTCAGCCTAAAATATCTGGTTCCATTGACCTACCTTGAAAGTAAAGCATGTTTTTTTTCCTTCTCCTGTAAAGTTTCTATTTTGGAGATACAAGGTTTTGTTCCAACAGCAGCAAAATGCAAAGGTCGTCTTCACTTTTCCATGGTGTCAAATATAATTGAATATTGGGGTGATGTGGCAGGTTATGCTGTACAACCTGCAATGTGCATCGCCTGCAGTTCTGTGTTATCCCATATTTTGAATGCAAATGCAAGGGAGCCATTTGACAACATTCCTTCAGAATTAGACCAAGTCGATATGTTAGAACATGTCTAAAGCATACCTAAATGTATGAAATTTATGCAGAGAAATGGTTTCTGGCAAGATTAATTTACCTTGGCTCATCCATAAATTGTGCTGTCATAGTGCTGAAAATGCTAACGCAGCAAGTTACTTTCTTCAGCCGTTTGCAATCAGCTTGCCATCCCATTAATATTAATGCAAAAGGTGCAAAGACATATGATCCAGACATTTGGGATTTGGTAGAACATAGAAAATAAGCTAGCCTATTTAAGCAAGTAAAAGAGCACTGACCATTACCATCAATGACTCAGCAACTTAAAAAAAAAAAAAAAACTTTTTAAAAGTTATTTTAAAAATACTGGCCTGAAGATAGCAACAGTCACTGAGCATTGCCTTGAAAGCAAAGAATAAGGTTGGGCTTGAGATCACTCAATAGGACTAGTAGAAAGCAATAACTCAGGGTGGCATAATTTTGACTGGCCATAACACAATGACAACTCTTACAGTAAAAGAGTCACATTTCATTATGGTAAAAAGTATTTTGTTAACATAATACACTCTCTTTTTAAAGAGTATATTCTTCGGTTATAGGTGTGTGCTGGTAAACCTTGGGACCACTGGTGGGCCGTGACTATTTAGGGGGTTAAGGATGATCACAAAAGTCTGAATGAATGTTTAAACTGGCTCTGGGATGATGGCTCTGGCTTTGTTTTAACGCCCTTCACGATTCTGTGTGCTTATGGTTCCTCAGATCAGTTTGCAGCCCTGTCTCAGTTCAAATTTTGATGACACTTGATAATAGCGTGGCATAGAATAAAAGGGTGCTGGAAACAGAGCGCTTTGAACCAGTGCTCTTTTATAAACATAGCAGCAAGGGGATCAACCACTCAGTGCCATCTAAAAGGGCAGGTCATGAACAGCCACACATTTCTACATGACAGTAGCCACCAACCAGCTCCATAAACCAGCACAAAGAACACATACACACATCGCCAAACCCACAACAACAACAATTGAATAAACATCTCTCTTAATGCTGCCGCAGTGGTACCCTCGGTGCTCCAGGCACACTGCTGCACATGGCTAGGCCACCTGCGTGGCCATGGCCAAAGGAGCCAGTAGCAGGACACTACAATAGTTCAGAAGACACTTCTTGATTGACTAATCATGAACTAATATGTTAACATTAATCTGCAACGCTCATACAAGCCGGTACTTTATTGTGGTCTTTAAATGACAAGTTACTTTTGCAGCTCCTAATCAAACAGCACACCCTTGTCATTGTCCTGTTTCCAGCTCCAGCCTCTCCTCTCTCATCTCATGTAGCTCCACCTTGTCATTACAAGGTTTCTAACTGTGTGTATGTTATTACTTTCATCAGCATATTTAGACATTACTTAATAAACTAATTATGAAAAATTCCCCAGTTACTACATCCTTTGAAGCAAATTACTTCATTGTGAAGTAATTGTTTATACATCTAGACACGAATCAGGCATAACATTATGACCACCTCCTTGTTTCTGATACTTTGTTACCCCCTTTTTTACCCTGTTCTTCAGTGGTCAGGACCCCCATGGACCCTCACAGAGCAGGTCCTATTTGGGTGGTGGGTCATTCTCAGCACTGCAGTAACACTTATGTGGTGGTGGTGCGTTAGTTTGTGTTGCGCTGGTCTGAGTGGATCAGACACAGCAGTGCTGCTGGAGCTTTTTAAAACATTAGTGTCGCTGCTGTCCAAAATCCAAATCCAAAAATATCCAAAAATATGACCACTGATAAAGGACTAGAGGATGACCAACATCGTGCTATCGTCTCTGACTTAACATCTACAAGGTGGACTGACAAGGTAGGAGTGTCTAATAGGGTGGACAGTGAGTGGACTCCAGCAGCACTGCTGTGTCTGATGCACTTGTACAAGCATAACAAACACTAACACACCATCACCACATCAGTGTTACTGCAGTGCTGAGAACGATCCACCACCCAAATAGTACCTGCTCTGTGAGGGTCCATGGGGGTCCTGACCACTGAAGAACAGGGTAACAAAGTGTCAGAGAAACAGATGGACTACAGTCTGTAACTGTAGAACTACAAAGTGCAGCTATACAGTAAGTGGAGCTGATAAAATGGACAATGAGTGTAGAAACAAGTCATAATGTTATGCCTGATTGGTGTATTTCATCTGTATCTACTATAAAGTGATGTGCAATACTAAACAACACAGATAAACATGTTTAAAACGGGTGATCCAGGCAGACAAAAACCCAACACTCCATTTACTCTCACAGTTTTTGCACATTTTTGTTGCATGTTTTGCAGTAGCAGAAGTGTGATGACAGCTTTATGACCCCTAAACAAACATGTTGTAAAGGCTGTGATGGCTGGAGTCTATTTTTGTGCACAGCTATAAAAAAGCTTTGAGCACAGCTTTTCTCAGTAATTGCATTACTACTACTTCTACTACTACTACTAAAGAAATGGGAGAAATAGCATTTTGTCAGCTCCAGAAAGCCTGGGAGTGTGTTTGGAAGGGACCATATTTTACATTTATTTTGTATTTTATCTTTTTTTTCCCCCTAGAGGTCCACTTATGATGTTTGTTTGAGTTTATGTACAAAAACAGTCCTTGTTCAATTTTAGCTCTCCATTGTCCAGCCTCTCTACAAATAAACAGGCTGTTTCGGTCACTGTGCTCATAAGACCGATATGTAAATGACTCTGTTCTGATTGGCTACCCTGTTTTATGCCTCAGTGCCAAAACAGTTTGGGCCAAAAAAAAAACAAAAACACCTTATTGATCTTATTCAGGCTTGAACTGGAGCTGCTAGGTTAGCATTGCCAACTATATCTGCAAGCCAGTGGTCTCTCAAGCTGTTATAGGTCAATGCACCCCCAAAACATCTCTGACCCTGTTCAAACTGCATCCAGGTCCTTCAGTCGAATAAGTCGATATGGTAGAGATCACAGTATGACTCACTATTAACTATAATCATCTCAAAAACATCTCTAAAGAAGGGATGTGGGTTAGAATAACCACAACTGTTTCTTTCCTGAGCACTATTTGGTATCATTCCATGGAAGATATGTGAAGACAGGGCTAAGGGGACTTGCACTGTAGGGTAATGCAGGTAGAGAAGCTCAGATCAGAAAACCTGAATATACAAATGAGGAAATGTGTCAGTTGTATACTGAAGCCACCGGTGGCTCCCCAGACCCACCTCCAGGTGACATGTGCCTGACAAGAAGTAAGCAGAGCAAAGACAGGGTAAAAGAGTTAACCGAGCTCAGCTCAGATCTCAGATTCTCTTCTTTGAGATGTCATCCATAAAAACTAGATTATCCCACTGGGTTTGTTCATACGGAGCCCTGCTGTTGACATCCTGGATAAATAAAAATAATGCATGGCCACGACTTAGTAAAATGTGGGGACGAGATATTAATGCGTGGTTGGTTAGTGTAGTGGGTAACCCCTCTGCCTTCTACGCTGTAGACTGGGCTTCAATCCCCATGTGGGTAAGCACCCTACACTACACCAATATGAGTCCTTGGGCAAGACTCCTAACACCACCTTCGCCTACCTGTGTAAAATGATCAAACTGTAAGTCGCTCTGGATAAGAACGTCTGCCAAATGCTGTAAATGGTCACAACTTATCAAGGTGTATGTCTGGAGAAGTGAAGTTTATTTGTTTGCGCGCAGGTACCAGACACCTATAGCCAGCCCATAAGAGACTGGGCTGATGCCGTTTTACAGCAGGACTGATGCCAAGATTAGTCTATACATGACAAGTGACAGGTGAGAAAGACCTGAGCATGTAGGGATAAACAAGAATAGACAGAAGGATGTTATACAGACAGTCGCAGTATAATACAGGCACACACAATATTGAATATAATGACATATAACACAACACTAAACACCTTACAGAGCAGAACATTTCTACATGTAGAGATTTTTGTAGTTAAAATTGAAGAAAAATGTGTTATTTTTCTTCAACATATGGCTTTGCACATGACTGTGAGGACGAGCTCTTCTGTGGCAACTGATTTAAAAAAACAGTATTGCTAAATTGAGGCTCAGGAAGGTGTAATTGTTAAAATAACTTATTGTTTTATTTTAAAATATAGATGAATTGTAACCCTAATTTGATTTTTTTTAAGTGTAATATATCTGTAAACGCTAGTGCCAAAAAAATGGTTTCTGTAGAATGACCCATATCCGGTTTACAAGCACGTATGAAAGTGTTTAGACCACAAATGAGATTTTAATTAACCATAATGACATAGCAGAAATGAACAATTATTACTAATGTAGTTCTAAGCAAGAGGGAGCTCTAATTTGTTTAGCAAAAATAGGAAATGTTCACACTTATTTCACTAGTTTTGGCATCAGAGGAAGAACGTAACCAGGTGGACATGTAATGTCACCAAGAGTGTACCTGCAATCGACCGGGCGAAAAACCCTCTATGCTCGCCAGGTTACTTCTCGGCTGTGTGACACCTGCAATATTCATCGTGCTCTTTTCGTCATGTTAATATTTGATGTTTTCCTAAGCCCTTGACAAGGTAATGTTCAGGAGTTGCTTAGCAGAATTATGTTTTAAGTTGCGCTGAATTATGCACAAGGTCATTAACATTTCACCACGCTTCCATTGTATTTATGTGTGCTATTGCTCGGCAATACCTGATCTGCATAAATCCCTCTATTTATGAACGTCAAGCCTGTTAAAACCAAAATAGTAAAGTTTCTGGCTGGTTCAGATTGAAATTCATAGCTCTACAAATCCATCCTACATCCCCTGATTTGATTATACATCACAGGATGAAAAACGTTTTTTCAGAAATATGGGCCTGAGAGACAGCAAGCACTAGATGATACGCTAACTGGGTTTTAATGGGAACACATTAATGTCATAGTAAAAAGATTTGTAGATAAAGTTCGGTGACAAAGTGATGAGAGTGCCGCCGTAATCTGTGAAGCATTGCTCGGCATATTGTTCAAAAAGACAGTTAAGGGCATTTTCTATAAAGTTACATTTCCTCCTAATAGGACTTGGGTGAGCCTGTCACAGAAGACACATTGCAACTCTTGCCATAGAAACGATGATGCTAATTCACACAATGAGAGTGACCTTTTCGTTAATGCATGTACAGCCTTACAACAGGCCTTCAATTAATGTCAAAGCTCACTGCTATCAATCAAAGGCGACAAGAACAATATGAGATTCTGCATAATTAAGAATCTAACGATGACATTGAGTTAATTGAATTCCAGAATGATCCGTGGAAGATAGGTTTGTCCTATTGTTTGAAGTGGAGTTCCATCTTTTTTTCTTTTTTTTTAATTTGCATAATTCAGTGGTTGAGATGTAAACAAATTCATTTAGAGAGTTTTTTTTTTTTTTTTTAATTAGAATTGATGCACTGTAGAGAAACTTACTGACAGTGGTGGTGATGGGAACCAGGGGTCACAAAGGCTACAACACAAACATTTTATTCGCAATCAAAAATGACTAGTGAGCCCACACATACCTATTAAGGTTGCATATGTAATGTTGAGAGAATGTACACCGTTCTGTTTTAAGGGGGGGGGGGGGGCTGCTGGAGGTCCCATCAATCATCAGGCAGGAAACACCCTGGAGAGGTCACTAGTCCATCGCAGACATATACATTCACACCAATTTAGGTGCAACTTAGCATGTCCAAACAGCCTGACCACACATCTTTGGACTGTGTGAGGAAACCCGCACAGACACCGGGGGAACTTGCAACTTCCACACAGATAGGACGATGCTAAATTTCCTTCGGCATCAATAAAGTATCTATCTATCTATCTATGGGTGTCCAGCCAGGGAATCAAACATAGGACCTTCTTGCTGTGGCTACTTGCCACTGTGCTGCCCATAATAATGAAATTGATTTAAAAAAATCCTTTGGGGACTATTTTGCCTCCCTGCACCATAAAATATAATAAAATGTAATTAAACTCTATTTTTGTTGTTTATGTTTACTTCCTTATGTTACAAATCTACTAAAGCATCCTATTTTTCTGTACAATCAGCATGAGAGCTAACAGAACAGCTAACATGCTAAAGTATTTTCAGTGATATATTAATGATTCTAGTCTCTATTCATTACTGAACAAAACAGTCCATTTAATATAACATATGAGTTGTTCTAATTGATGCCAATACATTTGTCACGGTTTCCCCTTGTCCTTAGGTCTGTTTCTTGCCCTGTGTTGTAGCTGTGTGCTTTCTGCCATGTGTCTGTGTTTGTTTTTTTGGTTCTTGTGCTCCACCTTTTCCCCGCCTTCCCCATTACGATCTTCACCTGTCTGTAGTCTCCTCCCTCTCCCAGGTGTTCTCCATTTGATGTAACCTTTATCTAGCCCTTTGTTTTAGTCAGTGCTTGTCTGGTCTGCTCGTCACTCGTGATTGTGTAGTTGTTCTTTCCCTGCCGCGCGTTTTGTTTGTGCTTTGTGTTTCTTTGTTTAAGCCCTGTAGGTTGTTACTTTGCTAGTTTAGTCTGCTTGCACTTAAATCCAGCCTCCCTGCGCGTACCACACATGAAAACATTACACCAAGAGAAATATTTGCTTTGAATGAACTAATTCAAGGTTAAACAGAACTTGGAAAAAATACAGCCCCGTGTCCACAAAGGTTGGGACGCAGTGCAGAATGTAAATAAAAACAGGATGCAGTGATGTGCAAAATCACATAAACCCTATTTTTAAAGGAAAGTATTACAAAAACAATATCAGATGTTGAAAGAATGGGAGAGTTTCAAACTACAACAAATGGTCCTCCTCAGCTCCCAAATGCTTACAGAGAGTGTTGTTAAAAGAAGAGGTGATGCAGCACAGTGGTAAAAATGAGCCCGTCCCAACTTTCTTTGGAACGTGTTGTTGACATCAAATTCAAAATGGGCAAATGTTTTTCAAAGAACAAGGACATTTCTCAGTGTCAACGTTCGATACGTCGTCCTTGAAGCATTTTCAATGAAATATAGGGTTTAAATTATTTGCACATCATTGCATTGATTTATTTATTTAGTATTTTGAACAGCGGTCCAACTTTTTTTGAAATGGGGTTGTAGTGCTGCCAACTTAATGGCCACCATTTGAAAGTATTGAGCTCTTAGAGTTAACCTCACCGCAGAACAGGGATCACTGAAAATCGGACCCCAATTGCTGTCATTACCACCGGACAGAGTTGGTAGGTTTCTATGCAATATGCCTCCCTGACTTCAGGTCACTCTGTTTGATCTCAGTGATTAAAGTATGCGGAAATTTTGCAAATTCAGTGGAGTTCCCCTCTATTCTCGGTCATTAGCTGCACAGCTTTTGTCAACTTGGCTTGAGCTTAGGTTAGCCAAAGGTTCACCTAAATCACATTTGTTATAATCTGTTAGGTCCAAAAATCCAGATTCAGTGTGTTTGCTAAAGTCCAGATTTGGGATTTTTGTGATACTGACACTAAAGTGCACTAAATTATACATGTGGGTTTTTTTGGTTGGTCAGAAAGTCAGTAGGCACTCTGTTACTTCATGCTTGCCTCCATTAGTGGTACAATGACCTATATTTTATTATAACTTTCATTATCCTACAATAGTACAACGTTCTGATGTATCCCTCAAATATACTCATTATAAATTTATACTTCTACCCATTACGACGCAAGAAGGTCACTGATGCCTGACCCAACCCATCAAAAATTCGATCTACGGTCATCATGAGACAAAATAAAATGCTTCGTTATTATTTTATTACTCATCCTCCATTATTAGCAGAAACTAATGCTTCAAAAGTGTCTGTAGAGTCAAATGTTAAAACGGGCAGGATGTGTGGACTGTAGAGTGCAGACATGCTGGTACAGGAAGAGACTGCCTGCTCTGATATTGAATTCTCTTTTTTTGTTTTTATGGACGTGGATCACATTTTCTGATAGTCTACAGTTGTTGTTTGGAGTGCCCTTGAGTACAGGTGGCTTGTTTACACCTGGCAAAATAGACTGAACTAAAACATTTCATTAGTTACATCCAGCAGGGTGTTCAAAACACCATTAATTAGCAGTAAAAAGTTTTTTTTTCCATCAATATGTAAATTACAGTAATCCCTTAATAATACTGACTTTTACTGTAATTCAGCACTTTCACTATTTTAACTAATTATTCTAACATACAGCATTTTACCATATACAAAAAGCAACAACCATCAATGCAAATAAACGCAAATGTCTTTAAAAAAAAAGGTGAAGTTTAGTGCCGTGGCATAAGTGGTGGATGGCCAGGGGGTGCCGTCACGCTACATCTCATGGTATTGGGTGGCCGTGACAACCAGCCCCCCCTTTTTTTTTTACTGAGCCTCTTCAGGGTTGGACTGTCCATCAGGAGGACCGGGAGTCAGTTAGATTGGCCAGAGGGCTTGTGCTCAAAACAGCTAATTCAACAAGAGAGCAACAGGTCAGTCTTTAGCATCCTCTAATCACTTGACCACTCTAGTTTGCTAGCTGCCACAGCTCTAGGCTGTTTCCCTCCATTAGGAAACATCCAATTAATCCACCACTGAGATGATCTCCGTTATTGATTGTAAGACTTTAGCTAACTGATTCGATTAATGATGACATGTTCAGTGTTCACTTACCAAAACAGCCCAGTTTCTGCTTCCTGTAGTAGCCATATTACATCTGATTACAAAGAGAACCCAATAGAACCACCGTCAATCCTGTGGAACCCTTCTGTATTTTTACAACCGTGAGGCGGCTAGGAACCAATCACAATCCAATTGAAACAGGGGGTCATAGAGTTTCTGACTGTCAGTGGAAGATTCCTCCCTTCAGTCTGAGAGGAGATGAGACCCCTGAGCAGAAAGCGTTCTGCGTTCTCCACTTCAATAAGAGTGAATCCGTCATAACTGTGCAGCCTGATTTTCATGGGCAGTGAATCTCCAGCAGCTCAGAGCGTTCGTCGTTTGTTCCACAGCACTGGATGATCTCCGAAATCACACTGAAAGAGCCGTGAGTGCAGCGACGCCCGACACGCTCAATCCAGTACGGGATGAATTTGACTGCGGTGCTGATGATGTCCGTACAGCTGGAGGAGGTTCATATTGAGCACTTATAAAATACATAAAACACTGTGCTCACATAAACCATTAGCAATCTATTGCATTGCTCTGTAATGATTTACAAGTGAAATGAATTATTTTAAAATCGGATGAATTTTTTTAAATCACCCTGTACAGTAATACAAATACTACTATGCAAAAGTTTCTGGCATCTGAGAGAACAATCTATTAAGCCATTTATCTGGGGTGGTAATTGTTTATTTGTTCCACAAAATCTAACATTAGTATAAATGCAAATATGTGTTACTTTAACCATTTACCAAAGCTTTCTTCAAGATTTTTCAATATGTACAGTTACTGTCCAACATCTAGTTTATCTAATCAGTCCTTCAGTAAATGAATACAGTTGTTGCTTCATGCAATGAGGACATTTTAACCTGCAAATGGGAATTAGTGGTGATGTGAGAGGCGGAGCGGGAAAGCAGTGTTAGCTTAGGAAACCACTTTAACAATGTGAGGTCGGAGAACTTTTGATCTAACTTAGTTGAGAAAACTTAAAAAAAAAAAGCTTTGCAGGTAGTCATTTAAAATTTGAAGAGGAGCTGATTTTCTTTCTTTATAGCACGTAGATGAGATGGTCAATTTATAAGCTCTCCGTGTCCAGTACTTCCAGTTTCCATACTCAGTGAATTTCTTACAAAGAGCAAAGGATGAGTGCTTGAACAATAGGCCTGTCTGGATGTCTGACAACTTCTCCGCTGAAGTTTATTCACTCCTGTTCTTTGATGATGTAACAACTTTCTTTCAACATTTCAGTCCATTCTTTGCTGATAGGCCTACCCTTTATAGCACCAGACAAACCCAACAGGGGAAGAAATATCATAATGTTAGATCTGCTGCAATGCTTTTGATGCAAGTTTTGTGGCTGAACATTTTCTTCTCAAGTAAAAACTGTTGAAGCGAATGTATACCAGACACATACTAGGAGGTGTGCAGCTAATTTATTGAGACACACAGACTTTTCTAAGCCACTTATCCTGATGGGTCAAGACTGGTGCTGGAGCCTATCCCAGTCGTCATTCTGTGGAAGTCAGGTCACCAGCCCATCGCAGGGCAGACATACAGCCAATCACACATTAATTTATTTAATGCTAAGGTACAAAAACACCTACAGAATGGCACTCCAACTACAACCCCAATTCCAATGAAGTTGGGACGTTGTGTAAAACATAAATAACAACAGAATACAATGATTTGCAAATCCTTTTCAACCTATATTCAATTGAATACACTACAAAGACGAGATATTTAATGTTCAAATGGATAAACTTTATTGTTTTTTGCAAATATTCACTCATTTTGAATTTGATGCCTGTAAGACATTCCAAAGAAGTTGGGACAGGAGCAACAAAAGACTGGGAAAATTGAGGAATGCTCAAAAAACACTTGTTTGGAACATTTCACAGGTGAACAGGTTGATTGGAAACAGGTGAGTGTCATGATTGGGGATAAAGGGAGCATCCCTGAAAGGCTCAGTCGTTCACAAGCAAGGACGGGGCGAGGTTCACCACTTTGTGAAAAACGCTGCCGGCTTCTCTGGGCCCGAGCTCATCTGAGATGGACTGACGCAAGTGGAAAAGTGTCCTGTGGTCTGACGAGTCCACATTTCAACTTGTTTTTGGAAATCATGGACGTCGTGTCCTCAGGGCCAAAGAGGAAAAGGACTGTCCGGATTGTTATCAGTGCAAAGTTCAAAAGCCAGCATCTCTGATGGTGTGGGGGGTGTTAGTACCCATGGCAGGGGTAACTTGCCCATCTCTGAAGGCACCATTAATGCTGAAAGGTACATACAGGTTTGGAGCAACATCTGCTGCCATCCAAGCAACGTCTTTTTCAGGGACGTCCTGCTTATTTCAGCAAGACAATGCCAAGACACATTCTGCACGTGTTACAACAGCGTGGCTTCGTAGCAAAAGAGTGCGGGTACTAGACTGGCCTGCCTGCAGTCCAGACCTGTCTCCCATTGAAAATGTGTGGCGCATTATGAAGCACAACATACGACAATGGAGACCCCGGACTGCTGAGCAACTGAAGCTGTACATCAAGCAAGAATGGGAAAGAATTCCACCTACAAAGCTTCAACAATCAGTGTCCTCACTTCCCAAAAACTTACTGAGTGTTGTTAAAAGGAAAGGTGATGTAACACAGTGGTAAACACGCCCCTGTCCCAACTTCTTTGGAACGTGTTGCAGGCATCAAATTCAAAATGAGTGAATATTTGCAAACAACAAAGTTAAATATTAAATACATTAAATATCTTGTCTTTGTAGTGTATTCAATTGAATATAGGTTGAAAAGGATTTGCAAATCATCATTCTGTTTTTGTTTTACACAACATCCCAACTTCACTGGAATTGAGGTTGTACAGTGCAGAGATTTACTGTACATTCCATAGTCAAAAGTGTCATTATTTTAGGCACACTTATATTTAACAGGTGCATAAAATAAAGCACAATGTTTATAAAGAATTATTTATAATATATAATAATATTGGCAAGATAATGATTCAGTGGCTTTCAACATGGCATTGTGATTGAATGCTACTTGTCCAAGAAGTCAGTCAAACTGGTCAAATTTCTCCTCTGCTAGAGCTGCCCCAGTCATGTGTAAGTTTAGGTATTGTGAAGAGAAAACGTCTAAAAGGAGCAACAACTCACAAGATGGGACCACAGATTGCTGTAGCATGTTGTTGCAACCTCTTTAGAATGAACATCAGCACAGTTTCCTGGGGGCTTTATGGATTATTTTTCTATTGTGACCACAATGCCTCCCTTTCCACCCTTCCCAGATTAATCATAGCCGTTGTACATAGAGTATCTGCTGATATTGGTATCTAATCAAATATTGGATGATCATTCATGTACAATAAAGACAGTTGCCAATCCGATCTTAGGTAAGATATTCCAAGCTGCAATTTACTTTCAAATGCTAAAGTAAAATATTTTCATTATTAGGATGCCCACAGTGTCAGAAAAGGTAACAGATTTTAGTTTTGGCCCATTTTTAAAAAAATTGCTTTATAGTCTGATTTCATATTGACCCATAATGATTTGCTGATCTGAAGACTTGACTATGAGTTACTTTAAAGTGCTGCAGTGAAATCGCTTCAATTTTGAAATGTGCATAGCATTGTGAACAAAAGATCTGATGTCTTTTGTTTGAAAGCGTGGAGCTTGATGCAAGTAAGAGTACTCTGTAAAATGTGGGCTGGTGTTTGGCTGGAGCAACTGAGAGCAGGTTTGGAAAAAGCAAAGGACACAGGGTATTGGTGGGGTGCAAATATTTGATCGAACTGGAAAGAGAGAAGGAGAGTTTTAGGCATAGCTCAATTCTTAGTGGGATACTTCTGTGAAATGGCCATCTTTAGTGCATGCGAAGATTTCTTATTGCTCTAACATGCATGAATGACCTGTTTTATCTCAGCTTTATCTTGAATGTGCTGTTACTGCTAAGGGCTGGTTTAGTTGTACTTCTGACAATCGAAGACAATGAATCTGATGACTGTGAGCATGTTGAAAGAGTACTGAAAGAGAGCCCGGGCAAATATTCTGAGAATATAAGTGAAATTCTATACTTTCATCTTCATTGGTAAATGGTGGTTTTAGATTGGAGGCTTAAACATTGAGCCAAACTTTCTGTTTGAGCCTGTGCGTGTGACATTAATACGTATGATGTGGTCCAAAAAAGTCCCTCAAAATCTGACCCGACACCTCTGACTGTTAAATTACAGGCTGACTCAGTAATGCTTTTTCTTATATACTTCAGCTTTAAAGAATGCTTGAATCTGCACTGATACCTATCAGGCCGTTATGAATAGCTTAATTTTGAGGAATGTTAAACTATGGGTTTTAAGCTTTCTGACCACAGCATGTGCTATTCACCCCCGTCACCCTCCATTGGCCCAAGGGCTGTCCCCCTGAAAGCTTTCCTCACCCCCTCCCCCCTTATGCTCAGCCTTGCCTCTATGCACTAATAAGGGTCCTTAAGGAAATGGCTTGCAGAGTTTTGTGTAGAAGAAGTTGACTGACCTACATAGAGCCCTGCCCTCAACCCCATCCAGCACCTTTGGGATGAATTGGAACGCCAACTGTGAGCCAGGCCTTATAGACCTTGCTAATGCTCTTGTGGCTGAACAGCAACGAATCCCCACAGCCAGCTTTCACATAGCTATTATAGAAGCAAATAAGGGGGGCAGCACCATATGGATATGATGTTCGGGTGTCCGTGTAGTGTGTTTTTCCCTGCAGGCCGCCTCATGAGCTGTAGAACACTTATATCCACATCACAGGAATTCAGGCCTAGGATATGTCAGCTTATTCTGCTACTGCTACATTTAACTGTTTCTGATCCTAATTCAGAATGACTCCTCAGAAGCAGTGTGCTATGTGCCTGAAGTTTTTCAAAAGCCTTAAAAAAATTACAGCCATGTTTAATATTCCAGAACTGGTTCAGAGTCAAGCTTCATGACAGTCTTTGTGCTGTGACTCACCGCAGGTCACTGAACTGTTCCAAGTAAACACACTGTTGCTTTCCCGAATTCCAATCAGGCACCAAATCCTATTACAATATAACCTAATGCTGACCCAGTTCTAGTTATCAAGCCATTCCAGAACACCTAGTTGGAAACAAACCAAGCCTGGGCTAGCTTGGAATGATGAGGCTGCTTATGATAGTATAAACCATAGATATACATAACTAGATACCACATTGCTTGTTATTCTCTATGTGAGGAGATACATCTGCACGTCCACCATGTTGGAGAGGTCAAGATCCGCTTGTGAGCAAATTCACTAGTACTGAGATTAAATCTGCCACAACTTCCTTATAGCTCATTCGATTTTCAGCTAATTTATTTTGTTATAATCCTCAGACACAGAATAATCTAGGCTACATAGATCTGCTCTCAGTAGCTTTTATTACTTTGATAACTGATTATGCTAATTGGCCGTCTGGACCAGCAGGAAAGTATTTAAGTTTAGCGCTCAGATAGAAAAACAATCAGCAAATCCATAGATATGTGAATCACTTCTAATCTTTATACACAGAAGGACGAAGCTAAAGTTGGCTTCCTATTCGCCAGCTTCTTGTTCGAGTTTTCCCATTCCACCTTAAATAGTGGAGCAGTCACTTTCTGGTTGATGCAGTATTTAAGGTGGAACACAACCAATACGCTGCATTCCCTCCGTTATACAATCCTAGTCCACTGCAATATTCTTGAAATAGTGTAATTTTGGACAGTATCTTTCTTAAACTGCTGCTCTGTAATGGTACTGAATGCAGTCCAGCAGCAATGTTGACTGCCCTGAAATGGAGGTGTCATTGACGTGCCTGGCTGGACCCAACACGGTATCTAGGTGTGTATGTCTACGGTATAAAGACCCCAATAATGAATGTACTTGTGTGCTGTCTGATGGAAACCTTACAAGCAAAAAGCTTGCTCTTTACCCACTTCCCATGACCAACTTACAAAAGACTACAAATAGATGACAACATTCAAGCACATTTATTAGAAAAATAACTGATTTCATTCTAAAACAACCCTGCTGTGAGTGAGTGTGTAAAGGGCTGGGGTTAGTCCCAGAATAAATGCTAAACGCTTGCATTGCACCTTCTATTTTCTTGCTGATGTCTTTATCTTAAGGCAGCACATCAGTTTTCAAAGCTTATCCGAGCATATTCCTCACAACCCTGCAAGATTTCATTCAATACACCTGGGAATCTGAGCGAAATATCCCACTCCCTCTTTAAGCAAAAGTCATCCACATGACTGGGGGAGCTGACGGCTTCAGTGAGCTCTCATGTTAATCAAGATGGATGAGAAGAGGATGCTTTCTATTTGGCAAATCCAGGAAGGATTACTGATGCTGTTGGGCACTAATTCCCATGGTGTACTTACTGCATAAGAGATGAGGCATTTTTCAGATGTTATTGACTCCTGCAAATAATTCAGGTAAACAGTGGTGGGTGGTATTAATAGAAGTCAGTGCCAAAATATTTTCTGAATATATACATTGCAGTGTCATGGCATCTGATGGCCAACATTTTATGTCTTGATTTCATGTAAACGTTTCATACACATGGTATATTTGGTCACAGGACCAGAAGACAAACATATGTAAATAAAGATACAACAGTCATATTTGGTACGCCTGTATTATGGTTACACCTATATTATAATATAATATATTATTAGGTGATGTAGAGATTTCAACATTTTAACTGTTTTCTCTCATGACTGTGTCAAGCTTTGGGCATGCGTAGGCTAGTGGGGGCAGATGTGATCTTGTCATGAGAATGTCTGTGGTCAACATTGAGAAAGTTTCAGTTAAATGTGGGTGGGAACAAGTGTGAAATCTCTAAACCAATCCAAACCTTGTGAGACCAGATTGCAAAGAAGGTGGTGGTGCAGTTGTCAATGTCCAAATGATATCAAACCTTTAGCGCTGTTGAGAAGTGCCACAAGACACTCCATATAAGAGTGCAAGTCTGTCGCATATGTGGAGAACATATATACTCTTGCAAGTAAAAAAAAAAGTTTAATTAACTAATAATAGCACGTTTTGTGTCTGTTATAGATTGTACCCTCTGGATGGTGGAGGTTTGTTTTGCCACAATTCAACACCAAAAGCTTAACAAGTCCCCATATGTGTATTCGCATTACAAGATCACATATGGCCCACAGAACTATGAACATGCAAGAACTATGACTACCCAAAAAAGGCTATGAGTGACATTATCATTATAACTGTGCTGCCTGGGGAAAACGCAAAAATATTCAGAAGTAAATGGGTAAAACATATGAAACATAGCTTGTTTTGAATCTTTTGCAATATTTTAAACCTAACCAGATAGAAACAAGGATAAAAGTTATCCTTTAAAAAAGGATAATTACTATTTTTTAGGTTTTGTGTACAATCCTATTTCCAAATGAAATGGTGCAATGATATGCAAACTATGTAAACCATATTTCTAAAGGAAAATATTACAAAGACAACATAAAAAATTTCTCAGCTTCAACATTTGATTTTTTTTTTTTAATTTATATCTATTTTGAATTTGATGCCAACAACACATTTGAAAAAATTTGTGATGGGGCCTGTTTACCACTGTATTTCATCGCCTTTGTGTGTTTGGGAAATGAGGAGACACTGCGGTAGTTTTGAAAGTGAAATGTTTTTCCATTCTTATTTGATACAGGATTTCAGCTGCTCAACACTTCAGGGTCACCTTTGTCATATGATGTCAGTGGTGACAGGTCTGGACTACAAGTAGGCCAGTTTAGTACCCTGACTCTTTTAATATGGAGTCATGCTGCTATAATACAAGTAGAATGTGGTTTGGCATTGTCTTCCTTGAAAAAGACGTCATCTGGATGGCAGCATATGTTGCCAAAACACACACACACACACATATATATATATATATATATATATATATATATATATATATATCTCATTCAGCATTAATGGTGCCTTCACAGATGTGCACATCACCCATGATATGTGGACTTATGCATCCCTACATCACCATGGGTACTGGCTTTTGAACTGTGCACTAAAAACAAGCTGAGTGGTCTTCAGTCCGGAGGATACAGCATCCATAATTCCCAAAAAAAATTTGAAATGTTGATTCATCGGACACTCAGGACACTATTCCACTTCCACTCAGTCCATTTTAAAAGAGCATGGGCCCAGAGAAGGTGGCAGCATTTCTGGATCCTGTTTATATATGGTTTCTTCTTTGTGTTTTAACTTGTGTTCTAATTTGTGGATGCAGTGACAAACAGTGGTTTTCAAAAGAAGTGATTTTCTTCTACAGACTTATGTCTGTTATTAATGCAGTGCCGTCTGAGGGCCCAAACGGCCAGCAAATACTGGATTTTGGCCTTGTACCTTATATACAGAGATTCCTCCAGATTCTCTGAATCGTTTAATGATACAATAGATGATGAAATGCAAAAGTTCTTTGTTATTTTACATTGAGAAATGTTATTATTGAATTGTTGCACTATTTGACCATGTAGTTTTTTTATGCCCAATTATGTTACTGGCCTGTTGCCAATTAACCACCACGTGTTCTTTTTTAGCATTACACAACTTTACCAGCCTTTTGTTGCCCTCATCCCAACTTTTCTGGAACATGTTAATGTTTAAAATGGGCATATATTTTTCAAAAACAATGAAAAATAATTTATGCTGTCTTTGTCCTATTTTCAATTAAATATATGGTTTAAATGATTTGCACATAATTGCATGTTTGTTTTCTGTATATTTTGCACAACGTCCCAACGTTTTTGGAAATGGGGGTGTATTTTCAGCTGTTCTTTTAAGATATGGTAAAGTGCCCAATGAATTACACATTTTTACATTTCTGCCAGAAAGACTCCGGAGGCAAGAGAGAAGGACAAATGTTTTATATCCTCAATAAGATCTTACACGTTGAAAGATAACATTTCGGTAGAAATTATAGTCCTTGGCATAGGCCCCATCCTCCGTCCAGGTCTTAGAGCATCGAAACCCTCACTGATCCTGACAGATAGAGATGGCACGGGGCAGAGCTTAAACACCTCCCCACCCCCCAGACAGGGACCAACTTTGGTGAGGAAGAAGGTGGGGATCATTTACGGCATTTGGCTGACGCTCTTATCCAGAGCGACTTACAGTTTGATCATTTTACATAGGTAGGCCAAGGCAGTGTTAGGAGTCTTGCCCAAGGACTCTTATTGGTGTAGTGTAGGGTGTTTGCCCAGGTGGGGATTGAACCCCGGTCTGCAGTGTAGACGGCAGAGGTGTTATCCACTACACTAACCAACCACCATCAAAACATATGAAAACATAGGCACCTGAAAGCATCTAAGTCATTTTAAAGAAGACGCGTTGTGGACTCATAATTGCTCATGAGTCATGAATGAATGAGTGATCTTTTTTTTTTTGATCAATTATTTATTTATTTTCATTATTTTCCACCTATAAGCAATAACATACATTACAGTACAAAATCAAGAATGGGGGTGATTGTGTACCCCTCCCACGAACTCCCACCCCCCCTCCCCAAGGCACCCTTCTCCAGTGACCAGTTAAGTCAAAAACAATGTTACATTAAAAACAGAGATAAGATTAGAAGAACACTATCTTCATGTTATAAGCAAAGTCATTCGGAATGGCTTGATGCGAAATATGGCAATGTGCCAAGTTCACAACAGTGGTGACAGGAACCAGATTTCTGAAGGTTTTAATGCCTCTGAAAGCCAAATTATAGAAAGCTATGACACAACATGACTGTTAATGTGTTGCCTAACGTCCAAGTCATTGTGTCACAGGATTTTGGGCTAAGATTTTGTCCTCAAATATATTTTTAAAATTCATTTAGAGAGATACATGCAGGATGTTGAAAGGCAAAATAGAACTCAAAGCTTTTTCTTTAGATTTACCACAACTTGACCATCAAAATTTACATATAAAAACTATTTTAAATGACTTTATTTGCATTGTGTCCACTCACTGTCCACTCTATTAGACACACCTACCCTGTCAGTCCACCTTGTAGATGTAAAGTCAGAGACGACAGCTCATCTGCTGCTGCACAGTTTGTGTTGGTCATCCTCTAGTCCTTCATCAGTGGTCACAGGGCACTGCCCACAGGACGCTGCTGGCTGGATATTTTTGGTTGGCGGTCCAGCAGTGACAGCGTTTAAAAACTCCAGCATCAGTGTTACTGCAGCGCTGAGAATGATCCACCACCCAAATAGTACCTGCTCTGTGAGGGTCCATGGGGGTCCTGACCACTGAAGAACAAGGTAAAAGGGGTAACAAAGTATCAGAGAAACAGATGGACTACAGTCTGTAACTGTAGAACTGCAAAGTGCAGCTATACAGTAAGTGGATCTGATAAAGTGGACAATGAGCATAGAAACAAAATGTGGTCATAATGTTATGCCTGATATGTTTGTGACGGGTTTTGTTGCTCAACATGAAAAAAGGTTTGTGCCATTTGCCTGCCCCTCCATGTCATGCCATGATGAGCTATGAAAGACACCACGCTCTCAGAAGATTTAACCAGCTAGATTGCGTGCTTGATTAAAAAGACAACAAATAATAATAAATACCGGAAAACTAAAGTAACATTGCTCCAGATCAGTTTCTCAACACCTCTTTTGTTGTAACCACTCAACTTTCCATGTGTGCATGTACTCCCCTCTTCATGACTATGAAAACTCCACCTTCCACCGGTGCCAGTCACATTAGCCGTGTTGGACACATCATGCCAGCTGTTAACCACTCTTCCTGCGGTGTGTTTATTTAGCACACTCTCTGGAGAGCTGCTCTCTTCTCTCTCCACTCAGCCTATGATCAATGACCCATCATTTTTCCTGTGGCAGTCCTCCTCGACCTTCTGCATTATATCTGCTCTCGCTTATTCTTTCTCCCTGCTCCTCTCTCATTTGCTTTCACTTGGCTGAAAGTCATTATGCGACCAAGATGAAAGAAAAAAAAAAAAAAAAGGCCTTCACTCCTTTTCACAAAACCCTGACAAACAGGCACCAGAGAAACGGAGAGAAGGGATGGAATATTCTTGGAACTGAAAATGTGTGCGATCAGTTCAAAGCTGCTTTACATGCCATGGTGCAGCAATTTAACCACAAACAGCTCTCGGTAGCAAATTGTCATTTATTGCATTGTTAGTACGGATGAAGAGGTCTAAAAAAAATCACTAAAAACGTCACTGCAAGTTTTGTTCAAGACTTGAAATTGATTGCAAATTGTGAATCCAGGTTTCTGCAGCAGGTGTTATTATGTTGAGAAAAAATGGGACAATGCCAGTGTCAGCTGCCTCTTCACAATAGAGATTATGCTTCCCAGCTTGGCCTACATGGCATGCAGACAGAATTTCAGGGGCAGCTGTAGCGTCTCTAACACTGCTGTGCCAACTTAGCACTAAAACATTTATGCATCACGACTTTCCTAAGCAAAACAATTTAGATATCTGCCCAAGAAGGTGCTCATCCTTTTGTCATTTCCAGCATGTCCTTAGATAAACTCGCTGTACTGCTGAGAAATATCACCTATATACATAACATTATGACCTTGTTTCTATGCTCATTGTCCATTTTATCAGCTCCACTTACTGTATAGTTGCACTTTGTAGTTCTACAGTTACAGACTGTAGTCCATCTGTTTCTCTGATACTTTGTTACCCCCTTTTACCCTGTTCTTCAGTGGTCAGGACCCCATGGACCCTCACAGAGCAGGTACTATTTGGGTGGTGGATCATTCTCAGCGCTGCAGTAACACTGATGCTGGATTTTTTAAACCCCGTCACTGCTGGACCGCCAACCAAAAATATCCAGCCAGCAGCGTCCTGTGGGTTGAGTTTGGTTTTTCATCTGACTTTGACTTTTTTCCAAAGAATGATTCTTCACTTTTCTTTAACTTTTGTAAGAACGCTTTTCCAATTCTTTTAATTCACTGCCCATTTTTACATTAGAGAACAGATTAAATTAAAACTAAAACAGACTTAACTTGAATTAATTAGCAACGTTTTTCCACATCATCGGGGACTTCGGAGCGGAGGATGGGGAGCTCTGGGTCCCGACAAAAGCTTCAAACTCACATGCTAGCAATGGTGTCTACCACTCTCTGCATCACATTTTTTGGGTCACTGTGTCGTCACCTCAAGAGTTAATGGTTAATTTACATTCTAAATCATCAGGATCTCCATATGCGCTGCTGTCAATGATGCATTCATAGCAAAATGTCTCATTTCAATGAACTTTGCATTCATATCTAACCTAATGTAATGGTGTGGAATGAATGAATAAGTAGGATAGTGTTTTTACCATTTAGCTCAGAGGCAATTTAAGATATGCTATCAAGCATTTATTCCTGGCATGTACTAAGCTCCAGGAATGAGCAGAGATACAGATGGTTTGCTGCTTTGTGCAAACTCTTAAATGGCACAGCCACAGTGCTCCAACTCACTGAGCAGTGCTATTTAGACTGAGCAAACATTTCAGGCATGCTCTCTTTCCACCTGAAAGGAATGGGAATTCTGCGCTCTAACAGAGCCCTGATATAATCATACTCTACTACAACAAGGACATGCATGGATATGTGCAGTAAAGTTCATTTAAGCACTTTTATATTTGCTTTTAATCAGTCCTGTGAACTTCTTAATGCTATACCTTGGGATCTGCTCTTTTTTAAAAAGTGGTTTAGGGTTGAGAACTTTGATCAAGGACTCAGCGACTACTAAAAATGTAGTCTCTGGTCGTAGGCCAACAAAACGATTTCCCCAAGAACTTTCAAAGTCGACTTACTACTGTTGAGTAACTTGTGAATCCTTACAACACAGTATCAGCCTGTCTCCACAAAAAGCTATTATTTTTCTGCACTTGCAAATTATTGTCTTTAAAATTTCAACCAATAGAGTCAAAACGATGGTGGTTGAGACTATATTTGCATGCAGGCAGAATCATTAAACTCAGCTCACCTGTAATTTAAGTTTTATCTTACACCCACAGACTTTTCCCAATTAAGAAGGATTTACTTACACAGTGGCACCTAACATGGCACTCCTAGAGACCCTCCTAGAGAGTTTTGCTCCAACCCCAATTTAACACACCTGATCCAGATAATCGAGGTCTTCAGGAGCATCTGTGAATACTGGAGCTATGCATGTTAGATTAGACTTTGAGCTAAACTCTGCAGGAGGCTACAAATACAAGAGCATGGTTGGGAGCTTTTGATTTAGGTGATATAATCAGCTTGAAACAGGCTAGAGTCTACTGTTGAAAGCCACAGCTGGTCAAGGCAGCTTTTCTTCTGCCTTATTTTTTTTAAGAAGGCCAGACTCTAGCTGCTAATCTACAACCTCCCATTTCCTACACCTGCATTCTATTTTCAGTGTTTCCACAGGCATTTTTAATAGCACCATCATCTCATATACTCATAACTCTCAAAGATGTGAAGGTTGGATTTTTCTATTCTGACCTTTGGTGTGGTTGGATTTTAAACTACTAATACAGGAGCATTTAACTCTCTAGCATTTAACATTTAAGTCTTGGAAGGCCAGTGCACAGCACCATTTGGTAATTCCTCTACACAAGCACACCCACTAAACCTGGCCATTAACAGGAGAATTGAACTTTGTTTGTGGTGGACACTGTTCCTCCAGGACCGGAGGTGAACATCCCTGCTCTAGTTAAAAACCTGCTGAAGTATCACAGCTGTATATGTGGTCTGGTCCTTTTAAAAGCTTTTTTTGCCAGTCCTAAGAAATCTTATGTTGCTGGCTGGCTTGCTGGCTTATGAACTTATGGAAGAACCTCTACCATGTTAAACATTGGGATGTAAGATTGGGGTCATAATTAAACCCTTTACAGGTATAAGAGGCCTAAAGGTTCTTTGGAATAAAGTGATAAAACCTTTGTTTCCACACAGAACTTTGTGGTGTGTTGTTGTTTAAGAAGCCTGTGCCACTGGCTGCCAGCAGTACGACAAGTTCAATGAACTCCATTACCCAGAAGCCCTCGGGCTGATTAGGCCCAACCTGGCACACCTGTGGACTCCTCTATTTAAGGCTGTGGCAAACAGCAACCCTTTGTCACACCTTTATAGAGGGGTGACCATTATGATACTTTAAACAAAATGAAAAGGGAAAAAGAAAAGAGAGAAATTGTCGCAAAACTACTTAAAAGCCGAAAAGAAGCCCTGAACAAGAAATGGCTCCAAGCCGTACAAAAAGTGTTTGCACCACAAAGAGCAAACAGGTGAAACATTAAGTCAACTTTTCTCTCATAATCGTAGAGAATGTGTCTTTGGATTTTTATTTCACTTTTCTCAGTTTTATGCTTTCAGCACCCTTTGTTTGCCTTTTCCCACCATTTTTTCGTTTCCCACTCGTTGAGATGTTTTTCCTGTTTTCGCCTATGGTGCATCAGTAACTCCTCCTCCTGGGGCTGCATCAGTGGTTCATGCTTGGATCTGAGCCACCTGGACTCCAACATGCACAACTATCAAATTCACACTCCATCACCTTAATAAGCTCATTTAAGACCCTTTCTCACAGGTTTTCCTCTCTGTACTTGGGTCAGTCTACCTGCCATTCCATAACAGTACACAATGGAAATGTTACTTAGTGAATCAAAACTGGATCCTTTATGGCAGGGGTGCCCAATATTCATTCTAGAAGTCTAATGCCCTGGAGGGTTCAAAGTAAACACACTTGGCTCTAATACTGAGATGCACCTGAAGGCCTTCATTACCTAAATCAGGTGTGTTAGATGAGGGTTCTGAAGGATGGTAGATCTCAAGGACTAGGATTAGGTGCCCCAGCTCTAAGGCATAGTTTCCCAGCCCTTGTCCTACAGTACCTCCTAATCCTTGCACATTTTAATGTTTTCCCTGCTGCAGTAGGCCCACTTAAACTTATCAAGGGCATGTTAAATAGCTCACTGGTTTTATCATGTGTATTAGAAGGAGGGATAATATTAAAATGTGCAGGGCAGGGGGTATTCCAAGACTAGTCCTGGAAGGCCTGAGTTCTGCAGCGTTTGCTTTCTTAATTTTCTTATTCAAACACACCCAATTCAACTCAACAGCTAATTGCCAGGCATAGTAGGTGTGCTATAAGCAGGAAAATCATCCAACTGTGCTGGACGCCGGCCCTCCAGGGTCACAGATTGCCACCTCGGTTCTACGTCACTGCTCCAAAAAACATTTTTTTTTAAAAACAATATTTTTTTTTAAAAAGTGTAGCCCCATATGAGGGCAATTGCCTCTCCTTGATCTACTTTATAATTTGCTGCTCGCTCCATTGTCCGTGTTGTGTTCTCTGACAGGTCTGTGTTCTGACATCTGTTCCTCCTCAGTTAGCACATTTTTTTTCTTTCAAACTTCCAGAGCCCTTGTTGCTCTCAAGCTTAACAAACAAGTACTTGCAAAACAAGCAAGTCATGTGCGCTGATAGATGGCCATGTCTGCACTCTTATGTGACAGGAAGCAAACAAAGCTCATTTTGAATGCAACAACTATGCTGAACCATTACAGTACAGCTAACATTAATCATACAATCACCCGTTTTTGTCCTACATGGAGACAACAAAAATTCTGCTATGTCTGCTGTCTCAGTGCGTTCAGTTTTACAGTGAAAAGCTCTGGGATCTTTACGGAGGTTAATCTCCTGCGGAATTTCCACCACTTTCATGGATATGTTCCTTAATGGTCTTTCTGGCAGTCTTTTCTTATAGTGCAAGAGCAAGTGTTTCTCTTGAGATGGATTGTAATCTGTTTCTTGGAGTGTAAATTGTTAAGCTCAACGAGATGGAACAGTGGTTTCCAGCCGCAATCTCAGTGTGCTCATCCTCTATATTGTTGATTTTCTTTTTAATACAGCAGAGAAAGTCTTGGGATGGGACAGTTCACTTTAAATATCCAAAGTCCCATTTTAAACTTGGTCTTTACAAGTGGTATCTCTGACATTAAGCATTGGTTCATGGTTCCATGGCTTTTAGGCTTTTAGTCTTTAAATTTAACTGAAAAGGTTAAGATTTGGTCAAAAACAAGAAAAATATCTACATTAATGATGAGGATGTCTGCTAGTACCCCTATGAGATTTAAATATTATAAGCACAGTTAATGCAGATAAATGATAACATTTTTGGCCATTCTAGATCTTTGAAGTTTCTAAAAGACTTTTTTGTTTTATTTGAACCTTGCAACAGACATACTAGGCTAAGACTTTATTTGGATAGTCCACTTTAGATGGTTTGTAGATATTCAATTTACTTTCATGTTACATTCAACTAAATATCATCTACTAAACTGACCATTTCATTTAACTCTTAACCTGGCTCTAATCCTAACCTTAACCTCAACCCAAAACCTAAACCCAACCCTCACCCAGGTCCTACCTCTATCCCTGGTCCTACCAGCCCCTACCTCCGGACAAATTTGCTTAATCCTACCTCGCTCCAAAACCGAGTTACAGGCCCTGACATCTTACCACTCTTAGCCGACTTTCGGCACCCAAATCTCGGCCACGCTTACGTTCTAACCTCCCGCAATAGATCCACCGGCTTCCCCTACCCAGGTCCTACCTCTAACCCTGGTCCACATCCTAACCCTCACCCCACTACTGTTTCAAATCAACTAAGTTTCAAGAGATAGTTTATTAACAATTTGAACATCTGTAGATACTCTGTAGTGAGACCTTAATTTCACCATTATGTTGAAGTTAATGAAATTATATTTAAGCTGCATTTAACTAAATGGCCATTAAATGTTACGTGGATGGTCCACTGTAGGTGCTTTTGTACATGCTCAGTTGGCCTTTAAATACATTCAACTAACTATCCATTAAATTCAACTGAACTTCAAGTTTAGTGTGAAATGTATTAAACCTAACCCTCACTTTAAGCCCAAGGTAGAACCTACATCTACTCCTAATTCTAACCATAGTGTTGATAAGCAACTGAGTACCCCTAGAAAGTTTCATAATTTAAGTCCCTGTAGAGCATCTATAGGGGACCATTCAAATAAAGTGTGACCCAAGAATTTAACCCATTTGTCCTCAACCAAAACTTACAACTTGTACAAAAAAGCCTGTAGACTATTTAAAATACAAATTAGCTAAGATCTGTTAAACACAATCATTGGCATAGAAGCCCTGAGGGTTCCCCACTGATGTTTTCCATATGCTATTGTGGCTATGCACAGTAACGCCATGCTGAGACTAAGCAAACAAGGCAGAACATATCACAGTCTTTATCATGTTTGCAAAAAAAAAGAAGTAAAGATTTCAGTGACGCAGAACCGATTTCCAAACAAAGGCATAATCTGGTTGATCTTGCTCCTGTCTTACTCAAATGCACTGAACAATGCTTTCCTTTGTAGTGAGGAGAATCCATATGCCTAAGCCATAGATACGTTGAGGAAAAGACTGGAAGTGGACACCCTGTCAGAGCACCTGTCATCTCCCTGAAATCTGAAGGCAGCTGGGGATGGAACGGCCCACTAAGTCTGTCTGCCTCCAAGGCAAGCTGATGTGCTTCACATCTGGAACATAACGGCTCCTGAAAGCACTGAAACTTCACAACACCGCCAACTCGCTTCTCACTTCATGAGTCATGTTGGGCTCTGTTTAGGTCTCCGCTGTTGCCTGGCTCTCTAATGTAGGCGTTATGACAAAGTCACCTTTTCATTAGCATCACCCCTAACTGCTCCATGGATTGATGTAACTGCCACGCGTTGGTGCCATTTCGCTTGGCATTATTGCAGTTTAAATCAGAACCTGCTTACTGCGCCCACTGTCCACCCATGAAGCCTGTGGAGGAAACATTTGGTCCACTCCCTGAAAATCCTGTTTGCCAGCTGGTCCCTAAGCTATTAAACCAATGGGATGCCAAATCCTCCAACCATATTTACACTAGAGCTATGAACATTTACAGTACGCTTTCTCAGTGAGCGAATGTTAGCATAACAAAACCTCCCATTGTTACACTATATTACCAAACTATGAGATCATAATATCTGTGACATGTAATTAGAGTCGAGCCATGTATGAATTAGCAAATCAGTCAATGCTGACTTTTTTTTTTTTTTTGCATTTTTCATAACTTAATAAGCCTAAGCCCCCTCAACCAATTAGCTGTGACCTTAATACAATCTCAAAGTAGTCTGAATGGCAGATATCATTAGCATGCACGGCATGACCCAAAGAAAGAATATATTTGCTTTTGAGCCAGCCAAATGCACATTTGACACTGCTGTGTGCACGCTTGGTGGAAATAGATTGGAATTAATGTGCCATAACACATCTACATAGTTCCATATGAAATCTAAAAGCAATTTTATAATTCACTCATAAAAGCTTTCTATGCTGTTCAGGTGCTGGTAATTTACTGACAGTTTATTAGATGCAGGGAAGTCATACAGATGCTTAATGAACATGCAGCATATTATCCTTTGCAAATGCACCTCGCTCATTCAAAGTGGTAGAAGTACAGAACCTACATGGATTAAAATCATTCAAGCATAAAGGGACAAGCGTCACAGAGCAGTGGTTAAGAAATTAATTTTGAAAGTTATGATTGTTAGTTGGCAGGTGTGATCCATCATAAAACCCTCTTGCTGCATTGCTATGGATTCGTGCATTGATCTCTACCAATATTGTATTGGTTACATGTGCCCCTAAAGGGGATTATGAAAGGTTAATATTTGCATCAGGCTTTGCATCTGTGAGCAAAATCAAACAAATGACGTAGGTGCTTGCATGTGCGTTCTGATGTCAGTTCTGGATTAAATAAACATCTGTGTCCTGTTGAGGACACAACTGTGGCCTCATATATGGCCATAACTAGCAGGAGGACACACAGGGCTAGACCTCTCTAGTTTTGGCAGGTACAATTTCCAATGATCAGGAGATTCTGTCTGGAAGCGGTGGTAGCCGAAGCATACAAACTTGCTTTCCAAGACTGATCAGCTATGACATGACCTCAGAACAGCTGTGGATGCCTAGATACTTGATTATCCCCACTTTGCTTAGTTTTAATGACAAAGCATCACTTAGACTTCATCAGATGTACAGGTGTGCAACACACAAACATAGGTACTGTATAAATGTAAGAGATTGAGAGCAATTAACAGATTATGCTTGTAAAAGGTGAATTTATTTTGTCATTATTTGGACCCCTTGTACCATTGCTAGCTGAATCAGCACGATATTGTCAAGTCGCAGCTGCTCAGTTTAAGCTACAAGCTCTGAAACTGGCTGCATTACCAATAAAATCAGAAGTTCATGACAGGCAAAACTTGCTGTGTCATGTTATTAACTCATGCCACATCATATATGAGTGTATTGATGGCATTGCATCAGGTAAAGTAAATGGTTGCTTCTAAAATATCAGATAGAAGGGAACCTAAGACAAGATAATTCTTTATTAGTCCCGCAACAGGGAAAGTTGCAGTGCTACAGCAGCAAAGGGACAACAAGGGAATTAACAATATAAACAATTAATAAATCAAAAAACACAGATATTTAAAGATATTTCTGTAAGGATATTTGTTATACATGGGATGGTGAGGAGTTCACACTATAGACATTATGAATAGAAAAGCAGACAATCTCTACACTATGGAGACCTTTTACAGATGTTCCACATGGAGTATTGATTATAATGGTGATGAATTCCACAGTATGTTCTGTAGGTGTGTGAGGTCTACTGGGGTGGCGGTTTCTACTGGGAGCATTGCTGGTTGTACAGTCTAACAGCATCAGACAGGAAGGACCTGTGATGGCGCTCCTTCCCACTCTTGGGGTGAAGCCTCCTGTCACTGAAGAAGCTGCCCAGTGCTGTCAGTGTCATGCATGGGGTGGGACCTGATCTACAGCCTGGACGCTAGTCTGGCTAATATCCTCTTGTCTCCCATCACTTGCACTGGGTCTAGGAGCAGCTGTGACCACCCACGTGGCGCCAACTTGAAATGATCCTAAATCCAAGTAGGTTAATCTTTTCTCTTGTGAGCACCAAATGCCTATTTACAAAGAACATATTGTTAATAGCTTTCCAATAACCAACCAATGTCAGGTATATTTAGAACTTCTCCTCTTTTGATATAAACTGTGCAGTCCTAATCTTGGGTAATGCTTACAAAAGAAGTAGCCTCACCAATCACAATGCTGATGTCGTTTATACCACTCACATGACTTTAACAATATAAACTTGACCTACCAAGGCTGCGTTCATACAGCAGGTAAAAGTGGCCCAAATCTAATTTTCTCACCAAATCTGATTTTATTTATATATATATATATATATATGGGCGGCACGGTGGGTAGCGCTGTCGCCTCACAGCGAGGAGGGCCTGGGTTCGATTCCCTGGCCGGGCGACCGGGGTCCTCTCTGTGTGGAGTTTGTATGTTCTCCCCGTGTCTGCGTGGGTTTCCTCCGGGTTCTCCGGTTTCCTCCCGCAGTCCAAAGACATGCAGTCAGGCCAATTGGACGTGCTAAATTGCCCCTGGGTGTGAGTGACTGTCTGTCTGTCTGTCTGCCCTGCGATGGACTGGCGACCCATCCAGGGTGTATCCTGCCTTCCGCCTGAAGACTGCTGGGATAGGCTCCAGCACCCCCCTGCGACCCTGACGGAGAAGCGGCTTGGAAAATGGATGGATGGATATGGAGATATGTATATGTATATGTGTGTGTATGTATGTATGTATGTATGTATGTATGTATGTATGTGTGTATATATATATATATATATATATATATATATATATATATATATATATATATATATATATATATGTATATATATATATATATATGTATATGTGTGTGTGTGTGTATGTCTTTTTTTTTTTTTTTTTTTTTTTTGAAAATGTCACGTATATGGTAGTCTGAACAGATCACATTCCTAAACTGACCTGCATGCACAAAAGAACAATTCTTCATGTTGCTTCTCATGGCATACTGAGGTAAACAATCATGACTGCCAACGAATTCCAGTCCCTCCCAGACATCTTTGCCAGCATCACAGGGGCCATCCTGAAGCTTTACTGACTGAATGTTCAAGCTCATTGTAAATAGGGCTTGGTCACTTCTTTGGTTCGTGTCCTCAGATTCTTTAAACTTTGCTTTCAGACTTTTAACTGTTCTTTCTTGTTCTTTGTTCAGACATTTCTTTTGAAATCTCCTCGTATGGGGAGGGGTTTGGATAAGCCTCTTCACATTTTTGTACAGAAACATCACCCTAAATGTTTGAGTCTCAGCAGCACAAAATTATGACCAATATCGAGCTGGATTGATGCAAAAGTCACATGAGTTCCAATCTGGCTGTTCAGATGGAGTCACGTTGATTCATATGGGATATGGGTTGGATATTAGTACCACATATAAAAGCATCTCAAATCAGAATCAACAACATCAGATTCAATGTTTTTTTTCACTGTTCACACAGACAACACAAAGAAAAAGATTGGATTTCAGCCACTTTTTCCTGCTGTATGAACAAAGCCCAACACTTGTCTGCCTGTCTGACTGTTCGTGCCAGCATCCCTTTCATCCACATCCAGTGTGAATAAGAACCTTACTTTCTTTAAGATGGATAACATCTTTGGTGAGCAATAGTGGCATAGTTGACCACCTTGATATGTAGTGCTGCTTTTACTCATTTAGCCCCGTTTCCTACACACGGTCATGTTTGGCTGTGCTTTAGTGGCTTAAAAGTCTGGGCGTGCTGGACTGAGGTCTGTCAAGCACACATGCTCATCACACCTAGGCAGTTCTCAGATAAATCTAATAAGTGAATTTTGAGCTGTTTTTATGTTATATTTCTATCTTTTGTCTACTAAAATATTTTTATACCATGTTCTCTGGGATTTTAAGCTATAGTATGTCTCTCACTGTATGAGTAGCCAGCTGTCCTTTTTATTACCTAGTTTGGACGAGGCAGCCTTTTTGGCTCACTTTTAATATGCTTTTTAAGTAATTGGTGACGACCGAGTAGCAAGAGAGACGCACACAGTGACTGATATAAACCACATTAAATGAGTTACATTATATAAAGTCATTAACGTCAAAAACAGTGTGAAACTATTAGCTGTTTTTGTGTTGTGCATAGGCTTTAACATGTAATCATGAGTAAACAGGTAGACGAATAACTATCTAAACAAAAATATCCAAGAAAAGTGTCCTGTGGTCTGACGAGTCCACATTTCAAATTTGTTTTTGGAAATCATGGACGTCGTGTCCTCCGGGCCAAAGAAGAAAAGGACTGTCCGGATTGTTATCAGTGCAAAGTTCAAAAGCCAGCATCTCTGATGGTGTGGGGGTGTGTTAGTGCCCATGGCATGGGTAACTTGCACATCTGTGAAGGCACCATTAATGCTGAAAGGTACATACAGGTTTTGGAGCAACATCTGCTGCCATCCAATCAGCGTCTTTTTCAGGGATGTCCTGCTTATTTCAGCAAGACAACGCCAAGCCACATTCTGCACGTGTTACAACAGCGTGGCTTCATAGTAAAAGAGTGTGGGTATTAGACTGGCCTGCCTGCAGTCCAGACCGTCTCCCATTGAAAATATGTGGTGCATTATGAAGCGCAAAATACGACAACGGAGACCCCGGACTGCTGAGCAACTGAAGCTGTACATCAAGCAAGAATGGGAAAGAATTCCACCTACAAAGCTTCAACAATCAGTGTCCTCAGTTCCCAAACGCTTATTGAGTGTTGTTAAAAGGAAAGGTGATGTAACACAGTGGTAAACACGCCCCTGTCCCAACTTCTTTGGAACATGTTGCAGGTATCAAATTCAAAATGAGTGAATATTTTCAAAAAACAATAAAGTTTATCCGTTTGAACATTAAATATCTTGTCTTTGTAGTGTATTCAATTGAATATAGGTTGAAAAGGATTTGCAAATCATCATATTCTGTTTTTATTTATGTTTTACACAACGTCCCAACTTCATTGGAATTGGGGTTGTATGTGATGTCACTTTTCTGCAAACTGGACCTCACTAAAATTGTTATTCTAGTTCCTGCCCTGGCTTTCCATTAAAATGGGTTAACATTAAACATTCTTGTGTACTTAGAACACGTATTTGTGCTTAAGTGTTTCGTCCTTAATTGGACACACTGTATATTTAGTGTTTGCCAACCCTGGTCCTGATGTCCTTTGCCCTGCACTTTTTAGTGTTTTCCCTACCATGTTTTTACACTTTAACCTTCTCTGCCACTTTAATAATGAGCTTTTAATGAGCTAATTAGTTTGATCAGGTGAAGGCACTAAAAGGGCATGGCAGTGGGCCTCCAGCACCAGGGTTAAGACACACTGGTTTAGTACACATCTGTGTTGAGACAAACTTGTGAAAGTTTGTAGACATCTGCTCAACCAACCTTTCTACTGAAATCGAGGTTGTTAATAAAGAATTTGTGCCCCCTTTGCTGCAGCAACAGTCTATACTTATAAGCCATTATACTAGATGACAAAACATTACTTTAGCAGGTTGATTGCAGTAAGCAAGGCCAGGTAATTATGTGGCGAAACGAAATAGCAAAATTGATGTATAATCCCTAGAAAGTGCAACAAATAAAAGCAGCAACAAAGAAAATAATTAAAAAAGTTAAATGTACAACAGTCAATATTAAAAAAACATGAAACTTACCTGTCAATAACAATAAGAAAAGCTAATTAAATGATGTGTTTTTAACTTTTTAAAATCAGGGATAATACATGCCTGGCAAATATTTATTGGTAGAGTGTGTTCAGATCGTCGTTGCATGAAAACAGAAGGCTGCTTCACAACCTTTTGAGTCATGCCCCAAAGGAGTTCTTAAGGACAGAGGTCCACTGCTCCACATTCCAGTATTGGGGGGCTTTATACCCCTCCAGCTGACAACTTGGCATTAGGCATGGTGACTTCAGAGTATCCCATGGGTGCATGCCCAGGGTTCCAAACCAACAGGGGACCCTTATGACCTATTATGACAAAATCTAAACAGCTGTTCAGACTTGCTGTGGGAACTTTACTGGAGGCCCTTAAACTAGTTTAAGCTTTGTCTTTGTGCTGTGGCTCATCGTAATCCTGGCACTCTTCACATCTTTCCTGAACATCAGCTTCATTTTGTCCTCCAATCACTGCTTATCCGTCATCTGCTGTTCCAGGTTTTGTTACCAATTTAGAATAAGACTACCAATATAAACAGTTATTTATTTATTTATTTATTTATTTATTTATTTATTTATTTATTTATTGTTTATATGTTGTGTTGTAACTGTTTATTAATGAATGTTAAGGTATGTATGGCCTGATTAATAACTCTTTATTATTAACTATAATAATACTATTAATAACTATAATAACTACTTTCTTTAATCGGTGTGCTAGCATTCCAGTGAATGTACCTAAAAAAATTTACGTGGGGTGACTTGACACCCATAGAGAGAAAAGGATGCCCATTTCCAAGTCCGAACTCAAATTAAAAAATGTTTTTGAGTTAAAGAAAAAAGCTGCTGTGCTGCTGTTGGCAATGATCTGCAAACTGTCTTCTTCCACATAAAGTCATCAAAGGTAAGACATAAATGGTCCATACCCCTTCCATGTCCACTGTGGCAGTATACTTCACTTTAGGCTGCTTGATGGTTTGGCTTTTTTTAGTTTGCTGGTGGCGTTTTCTACATCTGTTTTATGTAGATGTAAGCAAATTTTTATTTGTGTCATCTTAATTGGATTAAATGATGTGCTTGTCAGCCTGTGTTCTTGTTGTTGTTGTGTGCATAATCTGGCTGATGTTTTGTTTTGCTTCGTATCACTATAGAGCACTGGGATATGTGATGACTGTACTGCTGTCAGCAACTGCCTATAACCTCATATTATGCTAAAGCAGGACACGGCACCTTTGGGGAAAAATAGCGTTTGGCAATTTTCCAATTGTGTTCATGCGACTCAGGCACGTCAGCAAAGGTCCTTCTAAATAAATAATGTCATTCAATTTTACATGAGGTTATTATATTTATACAACATATTTAATTCAGGAGGTTTGTTTTTAGCCCCTTAACCTTTTGTCACAAGGCTCAGACAATGCAGCTTGGTTGGGACATTCACAAATAAAAAAAAAAATGTATTTTTGGCAGCTACATCGGCCTACACCATGGTTAGTATGCTGCCATCATCAAACTGCACAGCCTGCATGTACTGTAACCTGCTGATATCGAAAACAAATTTCTTGACCACCTAAAAAGGTTAGCCAGGGAGGGGTACTTCAAACATTTGTGCCTAGAGGATTATAACTTGATGATCCAGGTCTGTCTTCTGGCAGTGCTTTTCTAAGGGGATTATACCAGCTGTGTGCGTATAATTAAACACCTGTGTCAGCAGTGGGTGCACCTTAAAGTAGCTGAAAAGGTCTTTGGATGTTCTTGGAAATATTTTATATACACTGTAACTAACCATATGAGAAACTGCCACAGAAACATTAGGGACCTATAATGACCTAATGTGGCGTATCCATAGTGCACTTCATTAATCTGTGCTTAGCAAACTAAACCATTTATTGTTTATTTGGTGCTTCACTAGCCCCTTCCTATACAAGTGTCCATGAGTCTTTTGGCTGAGTAATATCACAGCAGCACTCTGAAGGCTGTGAATTGTAAATCACAAGCCTTGTTATATAATAAAAGAATGTGCTTCAGTGGTTCTTTTCAGAAACCCCTGCCCTTCTGCAGGCTTCTAATTGTAAAAGTGATCAGTTGGAAAATTACAATCAGACGCCCAGTCAGACCGAAAAGTTGGTTAAGTTGTGAGGAGTTTAACTTTAAATTATGTTTCAAGTGACTTAGCCTGACTTCATTGCAGTGATTTTTGCCAACTTAAGTTATTAAGTGACTGCAAAACATTGCATAGCACAAAAACAAACAATGATACGTGACTAATGAAAAAGAAATGCTATCGTTAAGCTCTAGAGTTCAAAGCCTGGTGTTGCATATGCCAGGCCAACTCCAAAAAAACTGGGACAGTGTGTGTAATGCATGAAAACAGAAAGCAGTGATTAGTGTCTGTCTTAAAGGGAAACCGTACAAAAGCATGTTTTTTTTTTCCTTATTAAATTTATTGTACTTGTTTGTGTGTAAATATGTGTTCATTACAATTATGAGGCCTGCAATATGTTCCCAAAAAAGTTTGGATAAAAGCATTTTTACCGCGGAGTTACATCACCTTTTCCTTTCATCAACATTTAATAATTTTGATCTGGTTTTAAAAGCAGAATTTTTGCCATTCATTTGTTGACAAATGTGAACCTTCAGTTGCAGAAACAAATGGGGTCTTCATAATACCGCCACATATTTTCGACAGGAGACAGGCAGGCCAGTCTAGCACCTGCAACCTCTACTTACGCAGCCATGCTGTCAGAACAGGTCCAAAATGGTTCTTGGGCTTGAGCTTGAAATAGGCATGGACATCCCTGAAAAAGACAACAAGGCAGCATCTGAAAGGCACCATATATTGCTCCAGAACATGTATGCATCAATACACCCTATACCATGACAGAACCTAGGTTTTGAACTTTACACTGGAAACTATTTGGGTAGCCCTTTTCTCATTTGACTCAGAGAATGACATCCAGTACTTCCAGAAACAATTTCAAAGATCAGACCACAAACCTTTCCATTGTGCATCAGTTCACTTCAGATGAGCTCAAGCCCAGAGAAGTCGGCAGCGTTTCTAGACCCATCCTTGCTCATAAAGGGCTAGATATTTTCTGTTTATATTCTAGAGTGAATACATCTCCTCTTAAAAATGTTTTCTAGGCCTTTTAATAACATTTTTAGCCTTAAGTTGCTCCTGTCCCAACACTTTTGGGAATGTATTGCAGCCTTCAATTTCAAAATGAGTGTATATTTACAATGAAGTTGATAAGAAAACAACATTAAATACTTTAAATTATATATATATATATATATATATATATATATATATATATATATATATATATATATATATATATATATAATTTTGTATATTCACCCATTACAGCATCAGTAAAGCAGGAAAGGAAGTGCAAAAGTCAGCAAAAGTCCTCCTGTTTGGTCACTTAGGCTTACATTAAAGGGGGAAGGGAGATGATTGTTCTTTGTCTAACATATTTTCATTAACTTACTACACAGGCATTAGACAACAGATAATTACATGCAATTACTTCCAGCATATTGCTTTAAAATATGATAATCAAGATTAATATGAGGCAGTTGACTTTATTTATCGCTAAAGCGCCGGGGGTGCGCCCCTCTGCTGTGTAAATATATAATTAATTATGCATTGGCGAGAATAGCATAATTGTAATATATCACAACTGCAAGTGTGCCAAATTCAAGTGACAGAACTATTCATTACTGCTTGAGAGTGTGTGTGTGTGTGTGTGTGTGTGTGTGTGTGTGTGTGTGTGTGCAAACATGTGTGCGTGAGCTCATGTGTTTGCAGTCCCAGTCCTCCATGCTTATGTCTGCCAGAATAAAACTATCAAAGCATCATTATGCGAAGATGCCAACCCCTTATCTCTTTTAATTAAAAACTTCTACACAGATGCTATCAGTGGAAGCAGTCTTTCCTGGCTAATACCCCGTCTCGAAACGAACGGAGGCAAAGAAAGCATAGTGTTCTTTGAAGAGCTTCAGTCCAGCTTAGAGTTTGACTGATCTTAATAAGTGACTTTAATGATGGTCATTATTCATGTCTCACTTTATGACTTAATGACGCACAGGTTTAAAGCAAAATCTTCACAAGTTAGTCTTTTGGGCCCACTTTCCCCAAGAGTGTCAAGATTATCCTAATAGGAAAAGAAAGTACTAAAAGCTACACCAGCTCTACCTTTTAGGACACTAAGATGCTTTTCAGGACCCCCATGGACCCTGACAGAAGAGCTATGGTTTGGGTGTTGCATCATTCTCAGCACTGCAGTAACACTGACAAGGTGGTGGTGTGTTACTGTGTGTTGTGTTTGTACGAGTGGGTCAGCCACAGCAGTGCTGCTGGAGTTTTTTGCACACACTGAGTGTCCACTCACTGTCCACTCTATTAGGCACTCAGACCTGGTCGGTCCACCCTGTAGATGTAAAGTCAGAGACGATAGCGCATCTGCTACTGCACTGTTTGTGTTGGTCATCCTCTAGTCCTTCATCAGTGGCCACGGGACGCTGCCCACAGGACACTGCCCACAGGACGATGCTGGCTGGGTAGTTTTGGTTGGTGGGCTATTCTCAGCCCAGCAGTGACACTGAGGTGTTAAAAATCTCCAGCAGCACTGGCCCACTCATACAAGCGCAACACACACTAACACACCACCACCACATCAGTGTTCCTGCAGTGTTGAGAATGATCCAACACTCAAATAGTACCAGCATACCATCATCCACAGCACGACATATGCTGGGTTTGTTTTTAACCAGCTTATTAACTTCCAATGCTGCTGACCAGCATACCAGCTTCCAAAACGCAGCATATGCCGCTTTTGCAATCGACCGTCCATGCAATTTTTTCCAGCAGGGTTGACCTAAAAGGTGACAAAAAGCAGCCTTAATTACAGAAAACGCCTTTCAGAATAAACCATATAAATGTTCATGTCAATGTCAATGTCAGTTTATTTATAGAGCACATTTTACACATTAGTTGACCAAAGTGCTGCGCAAATACAAACATTAAACTACAGTACTAGTAAAACAATTTAAGAGACAAAACAAATTACATAAAAGCCATGGAATAGTAAAGAGCTTTAAGACTAGATTTAAAACATGACAGAGTGGGTGCCAATCGAATCTGCAGCGGCAGCTCATTCCAAACCAGCGGCAGCCACAGCAAACGCTCGGTCCCCCCTCTGTTTCAGCCTCGACTTGTGGACCACCAGTCGAAGCTGATCGGCAGATCTTAGGGCCCGTGCCGGAACATAGGGCACAAGCAATTCAGCCAAATAGCTGGGAGCTAACCCATGCAGAGACTTATACACTAAAAGCAAAAGTTTATACTGTATTCTAAAAACAACTGGGAGCCGCTGGAGTGAAGCCAGTACCGGAGTAATATGTTCTTTTCCGGGATGTGTGTGTTAAAAGCCTCGCTGCAGCATTTTGCACCAACTGTAGCTTAGCAACCAACGAATGACCAGCACCAATGTATAGTGAATTACAATAATCAAGCCTTTTGGAAATAACATGCATGAATTACTCTCTCAAAGTCTGAGAAAGATAAAAACGGCGTAACTTTGGATGGCTGTCTGAGTTGGTAGAAACTGGACTTGCCTACCGCCTTTACCTGCTTGTCAAATTTAAAACCCTCATCGAATAGAACACCCAGATTTTTGACCAAGGTCTGAATAAAAGTCTGACATTGGCCTAGGTTCCACTGAGGACTACATGACGGTCTTTCCTGGCCAAATAGGAGAATTTCTGCCTTGTGTATGTAGGTGTCAGGTAGCTATGAAGACAACCCTGCAGCAAAGTGTTACATTGTCTCTACATGCCACTACTGTCAATACATGTTTTTCTCAAATTGCCAAATATCTTAGCTATTGCTCTTGATCTGCTTTTAGTGATCTGACAATTTCCTGGTAAGCACCCAGGCGTAATTGTCTTTCTCATTGGGTCTTAACACACTTGGACATGCTAAAGCACTCAGGAGGCTTTTGCTGTCATGTAATGTGCAGAGAATAGGCGATGAAGTCTAGTACGATGCCTCATTGTTCATCCCCCCTCTACTCTAATTGAAGGCAGTAGTGTGGTAGGAGGAGTGCACGTGGCTTCTGTACGTTGTGAATGTGGATTTCAGCGTAATAGCAGGATTACAGCCGCCCACTTGGGCGACTTACTTGCTGCTCCTTTTGGCATAGAGAGTTCCTTATTATTCTTGAGTCATCGTGCTTTTCACGCTGGAGCTGCCTAGATCCACGCTGCACTGAAGAATCCTTTGCAGTCAGCTCCCCAAGGCCTGAAGCCTACAAGTCCCCGGAGGCTTCCCGCACCCTGCACCACACTCAACCCACACACGATTTCTCACCAGCAATGCTGCGCGTGGTGCTGACACATAAAATGCTATTTTCCTCATATTTGTGTCACTGTGCACGGGCCAGAAGTTGACAAAACCGCCAGTCTGATTATGCGTTGATGGAAGTCGTAGTTTAGCTCACGCCTTTTGTTCACTTGGAACACTCACTCAGCCCCCATACTCCATAATGAGCACTCGGAAAAAGCACTGGGGACAGCCATGAAGTGATTACTTTTGATGGGCAAGATTTTTTTCCCCCCCTCACACATGTTTTTCTCTCCCCCAAGCTGCTATAATACATGAGCAGCAGCACAGAAACAAAGGAATGAATCACATATTTGATTCAGTCAGCCAACAAAATGGCAATTTTCTTTATAGAGCCTCATAGTTAAGGCTGGTTGTTTATGAAGGGGTTCCACTCAATTAAACATGTTAACCACTTTGAAACACTCTGGAGAACAGAGTCAAATAAATAAATATAGATGCTGTGCAAAAGTCAGAGACCACACGTCATTGGTTTCATTTCCAGTCAAAATGACCAAGAGCAATAGGTGATTTAAATGCTACAAAACGCTCTCTGTAGAAGTGATTTGTCATTCTGAAGGTTGTTTTATAATATAGAACCACCTAAGATGAAGACTCATTACTTTGCAGGCTTGTATGAACCATTATATCATAACGGGGCACTGGTTCAGCTCCATGGATAATGCCACGTTTAGATCAGGATGGCAAACTCACCATAGAGGTAAAAAACTGTGTGTGCTCATTGGTTAAAGCTACTACAGTTATGTTAGTCACTTCCTATAGGGGCTTGCAGTACCAGAGGTGCCAAATATAGATGATATTGGGGGTTCCAGGATCCCTTGATTTAACCTCTTGGACCCCTTGAATCTCTGAATTCAGGAATCTGGGGGGGTTCCTGAAAATAAACTGACATTGTACTGTAGTTTAGGGAAAAACAGGTGCTCAAATTCAGTGAACAAATCATTGTTTGGCTGCTTTACTCGCAGTCAGCATGCTTTTGTCTTTGATAGATGCAGCACTCGGGGTGCAAACTGGTTCACCCAATTGGTCCTTCATAGCCTAGCAACTGTAACTATGCCTAGGATACCTCTGAACTTAACGCCATAGCATAATTGCAAATCTGAAAACTCAAAAGCAATTTCCCAAGAGATTGGTGGAAAGAGGAGATAAAAGATGAAGTGTAAAGGATTTCAGTTAATGTGTGAAAGAGTGCATTACCAAACTAGAAAACAGCATTTCCAAATAAGCGTAAACTAAACTAATTTAGCTGCCACTGACACATCAGCACTGCTATCTAAGTGAGTTAGCAGTCAGCCAATGCTAAAGTATCCAGCCAACATGGAAAGCCCAGATACCAGGGGGTACTTCACATACTGGCAGTAATTGACAGGCAGAGGTGGACCACAAATCATGTACTTGAGTTAAAGTAGAGACACCCGAGGGAAAATATTACTCCAGTAAAAGTAGAAGTTCCTCCCTTTAGACCTCCACTTGAGTAAAAGTACTAAATTATTTGTCTTCAAATGTACTTAAGTATCGAAAGTAAAAGTACTAAAAGAGTAATTATGGCTCTGATGTCCTGTTGTTACAAAAGTAATAAGACATAATATTCCAGTGAAAGTCCTCCAGCGTCTCTCTTGGTAAACCAGTCTTTTAATTGAACGTCATTAATTAGTGACACTGACGTCTATTAAAATGATAAATGATCATAAGCACAAAACACTGAAGGCAAACAGTTTCCATCAGGGAGAACTGAGTGGCTCTGAAACATTTTCAGTTCAAGATTTATTTTCAACTTAGTTACAAGTTTAAGTTTAATAAAAAGTTGGGTTAGTTCATCATTTATGTTGAATAGACTCTCCCAAGATTTTACACTGCTGCACTGGTTGAACTGTACGGCGGTGTTTTAGGGCCACTGTTAATAAAAAATAGTTGACTTCGAGAATAAAGGTGTAGGATTATGACATTAAAGTGGCATTAATGCCAGGAAAGGTCACAATATTGTGGCCAAAGGCTTTGCAGAGGGAAGCAGCATTGGTGGCGTTGAATTGGTGGAGTTATACTTTCATATTGATTCACCCATAAAGAAACACTCAGTCTCCCTGTGTCTCCTTTTCAGAGAAATCTGCAGGCATGTTTTTCTACACCTACAAAGTTGTAGATGCAAACACATTCAGGGATTTTGAGGTCTGGATTCTGGGGTAGTCAGACCGTTGTTCAGAGAACACCAGCAGTTTCTTTGTTGCAAATCTCCTTGGTTTTTTTTGTCCTTTTTCTCTTGTGAACAGGATACATTTCATCATGTGCACGCATTTCCTAATGTTTAAGAATTTTCCTAGTATGTTCACTAGGCAAATTCGGCAAATAACCAGTATTTGTGCTTTGAAATGTGCAGAAGTGTGTTACTTTCACTTATCACTTGAAAAAAAATCAACAAAACATCTAATGTGACCATCGGTGACAACTTCTGCGCACGACTGAATATATGCATTTTATTCGCTCAAATAACAGAATGGAAATATAACAATACCCGCTATTAGATAAGGGATAGGAAATTATGGGATGTAATCTGCCACCAGGGCTCCTATTGCTACAAAACCAGAATAAACATTTCAATTTGAACAACAGCCTAATTGTGTCTGATTCATACATTCACATGGTAGACAATACCGCAGACCACAAAGGCCTCAAAACTGCAGTTTGTTTACTCATTCCTTCCTTCTCTTTCATTTTTCTTGCACAATCAGTGTGAATATGGCAATCTCTCCACCACACGCTGTGTTCTCTCCCAGCTGCATTAACACTCGGCACAGTGTGAGAGCGTATCAGCTGCGAGGGCTGTGTGAGTGGGCCATTAATGGCTGCGATGGGATTTACTGTGACACGATGGGAGGGGGACGGCGTTTTAAGATATGTAAATGAAAATTCTATAGTTCCACACAGTTTGTCAAAATGCTAAAAGATATTAACCCCCTGGAGTCAATCATTGTGAAGGTCTTATCTTATTTGAAGTGTGTTCCTAGTTAGAAATGTACAGTAAAGTGCATTTGCAGTAGATCAACAAGGCAACTTCAAACATATATTAAAAAAGGGAAACTGGGCAAAATGGCTTAGACCCAAGAGACCTCCTTACTCAGATCAGGTGTTTCAGATACACTCATGGCTAACAGGTGTACAAAATCAAGTATATAGCCCTGCAATCTCCATAGCCCAATACTGGCAGTAGAACAGGTCATACCGAAGAGCTCAGTGACATTGTGTGGCACTGTCATATGATGCCACCTTTATCATGAATTTCTGCCCTGTTGATTGAGAGCCAGGCCATTTTATCCAACATCAGTGCTTGACCCCAAAGGGTTTGACTGAATGGGCACAAGTTCCCAAAAAACACAACCCAAATCTTATGTAGAGATCCCAGAAGAGCGGAGGCTGTTATCATAAAAGCGGGGCAGCTCCGCATGAATGCCCATAGTTTTGGAATGGGATGTACAACAAGCGCATATAAGTGTGATTTGTCAAGTGTCCACAAACTTTTGGCCATTTAGCCTCGTTGAGCAAGACGACAAAATTAAGCTCCACTGTTGCTTAAGATCCTTCCATGTGAGAAGATAACTCAACCCCGTGGGTCTGAAAGGATGTGTAGCTGTCAAGAATCTGTTATTAAGAAAAGGTAATAGACCAAAAAAGAAGCTGCTGATGCTCTTATAGCAACAGCCTGACCACCCCAGACCTCAGCATCACTGAATGTGTTTTGGGATTACTTGGATTGTGGGAAGCAGAAAAAGCAACCAACTTTTAGGACTGAACTTTGGAGGTGTGGAAAAATATCCCTGCAGGTTTCGTTGAAAAAGAAAGTAAGCCTACTAAATGTGCATTCCAAGCGGCCATTCTTTTTAATTAGATGTGCACAATCCTTTGACTGCTAGGGTTTAGATATTTAATTGTGCAAAACATGATAGAGCAGGCAGGAGTAGATAAATAACCTGCAGTTATAAGACCTTTGTGGTCTGTGGTCTTGTCTACCTGTATGAATCAGACATTATTATGCTGTTGATCAAAATGCATTTATTTCTGAAGGTGTGAAATCTAGTTTCATAGCAATAGGTGACCTGATGGCAGATTACAGCGCAGTTTTATGTCTTGAGACTATAATTGTTATTCAGTCCATAATTACATGACCGTATATGAAAAGCCTAAAACTGAATTCCAGTACAGAACCGGCACCTTTTCTTTAATGTGGTTAACATAGAGAAGTTCCATATTGTCTATGTGCTCACTAAAGGTTTAGAGTCTGACTCTTCATAAACGTCCACATTACATTGGCTTGGATGTACTTGCAACCACTATGTGAGATCAACAGTATCACATCTTTAACTGCTCATAAGTAAAGTCAAAGTAAGCAACACAAAGGGGAGGTAGTAGCCAATTTTTCTTAAAAAGATGTCCTCAATTGTTCTTGGCCAGGACGTATAGTTCCAGTCTAAAAGTTGTCTTCAAGCTGCACCTTGAATCCAGTAACTTCTGTAGAAAGTGTGAAATTGGGTGCACAAGCCAAGAAAAAAACAACGCGGCATGTCAAAAGTAACCAAATGGATTGCAGCAAACGTTTCAATCAGACTGGCACTGATGAAAGTCTGTCCACTGAAGTATTTGCTGCACTGTTTTTACGTCACCTTGTACACCTTGCACTTCAGCACCGTGTGTGGCTTACAGACCTTTTTTGACCTTTCATTCTCCAGGGTATATTTTGGCTTGTCCGTCTGACAAAATTGTAAGGCAAGTTATTCAGTAACTGCATGAAATAAATGTAAAAAATGTATTGTATTTATTTAAGCTCTGTTCAAATGAACTGAACATGTGTTTTATGATCACACCTATTGTATAAAATTACTTTATAAAAATCATTTTTACAGAGCAGATCACTGAACAGATGCCGTCTGTTTATAGTGCACAGCCCAGATTTGGGGAAAAATGGGTCGATTTTCAGTAGAAAAAAAACTTGAGTTCAGCTTCTTTTATTATAAGGGTTTAAAATGACATCACCGTCTATTTGACTGGAAAGAAGAGTTAGAGCCTCACGTGATGCCCAGCTTCTGAATGTAGCTTATGAAATGTCAAAGTTTGTGCATGAGTAATTTGATTACTTTTGCCCTGGATAGTGCTGGGAAGTCTTTATCTGTCTGTCTTGACCCTATCATCAGGAGATAGCAAGCTCAATCCACAGCCATCTGTGGCCCAGAGTCCATGACCGCTTAATTGAACTCGCTGTCTCTGATTGAGTAAGATGACTCTTCCTCTCCCTTATAATACAGCATTATGCTTGTCTGTGCAGGCATCTGTTAGTTGATACACCAGAACTGGCGTGTTGAGCGCTCCAGTGATGTTGAATTAGCAGCAGTTGGAAAACCGAAACATGTACTAGACTTCACCCTCCCAGCTTACTAAGGTTGAATGATGGTCTTGTCTAAATTGGGGAGAACATTTGGGAAAGAATCAAATTAAAGAAAGAAAGACTTTTTATCTTCTTTTTCAATCTCTTAAAGGACTCTGGTGTTTGGTGTAGTGTTTTTTTTTTTTTTTTTTCTGGTGCACACCACATACTATTATGCGCTTACTAGATATTGATTTGATGTAGATTTTCAGTTATGATTTGGTGAGCACCAGATACTATTTAGGGAGCACCAGACATTGTCAGGTGAGATGGTAGCTGGTGCTCTCCCAAAAGTATCTGGTGCTCACCTGATAATATCTGGTGCTTCTCTGATAATATCTGGTGTTCACCAAATCTGAGAAGCTAACATTTCATGAGAAGCTAAAATTTGAGGAGAAAGCAAGCTTTAAAAAAAAAAACTGTCAGTAATGCATTTATTTTCTACAGAGCCCTCACGGTGAAGTTCCGGATAAATAAAAACAATGCATGGAGATCCTAATCCATGGCCATGACTTAGCCATGGTATGAGTAAGGCGTGACAATTAGATCATGCCTTATTAAGCTGTGGTCAAGGCTTATTTATCTCATTCCCATGTCTTACTAAGTAGTGGCCATGCATTAGTATCTCGTTCCCATGCCTTACTAAATCATGGCCATAACTTCATTATTTTTTTCCATGCTTTACTAAATCATGGCCACATATGAAGGGATGTCACTAGCAGGGGTGGTTTTCTGATGCGATGAATCAGTCTTGCGTGATTTCCTGAGTGTCTATTGGTCAGAGGCAGATGACGTGTGCCTCAACCCCTCTTCATAGGCTCATAACTCTGGATGTGAGTCACATAAATTCTCGCATTAAGATGGAATTAAAAGAGTGACTCTATAGATACTCTATAGATTCAGGAAATGTTTGAACCATATTTCTGTGCTGCGTTATCAAAAAGATAGAGAGATATATGTAGAAACATTGAATTTGACATGTGGGTGAGTCCCAAGACCACAGATAAATAAAATTTACTGAGTTCATCTGTTTTGCATACTTTCCGTAGCTACCTTTTTCATTCGCTTACTCTTGACATACCTCTTTTATCGAGAATGTTGCTTTATTCTCCTTCACCTGATGGTTTCACAGGCCAAGTGTAAAAACTAAAAATTATTTGCAGAGCCTGATCTACTGGGCTATTGGTCAGTCATGGGCTGAAGGTCAGGGAACCAGCCCTGTGACTGGAAGGTCGCCGGTTCGATCCCCAGCGCCGACAGTACCTGACTGAGGTGTCCTTGAGCAAAGCATCTAACCCCCAACTGCTCATCAGGCCCTGTGGATAGGGCCTCCCACTGCTCCAGGCAAGTGTTCTCACTGCCCCCAAGTGTGTGTGTGTGTGTGTGCTCACTAGTGTGTATGTGGTGTTTCACTTCACAGATGGGTTAAATGCAGAGGTGAAATTTCCCTGCTGTGGGACTAATAAGGGTCACTCACTTAATCTATTTGCTCCACAATAATAGGTCCTCCACTGAGGTCACTGGCTTTATTACATATTACAACAGACTCTACAAAAAGGCCATTCTATTATTTATGACCCTTCATACATCCTCCAATCTGAGTTGTTGCCCCTGAGCCACCATTAGGGCTGTCCTTGATATCATTTGTGCCTGATGCTATCAGGTTGATCATCTTATTTCATCTGAAATGAAAATGTTTGTATGAAAATATATTTATCTATACTTGTCTCTATGGTCTGTGTCTGTGTCTTATGTCCATATGCCCAGTTATTCTAGTCTAGTCTAGTCTAGTCTATTCTAGTCTATTCTAGTCTTGTCTATTCTGTTCTACAAATAATGTCTGCAGCAAATAGTATCTGGTGCTTACTAGATACTATTTTAAAATAATGCCTGGTGCTCATCTGATTGCACTTAACCCTCTTCTGCATACATTATGAAAGCAATTTTCTTGCACACATTGGTCCGTGATTAACTTTTTTCATTTTATTATTTGAATTATTAACTTTTAAAAACATAAAATATGTGCAGGGGTCCTTTTGGAGTATGTGGCCTTGAAGCAACACTGTGCTACAATGGGAAGAAATGGAGATGTTTCCTCAAGTGGCAGAACCTGGTTTGTGCCTGGCTAAATCCATTCCACTGTTGCTTCTAGGCAACAAATATGTTTCTGCAAAAAAACAACTGATAATGATAATATGTAAAAAGAGGTTTAAATGTGCCCACTAAGAGATCAAGTACAGTAGTAACACTACTTTTGCTCTATACTCCAGCACACTGGACTGGCAGAGCATCACCAAAAAAAAGACACGTATAGCAGCAATGTAAAAGGCATCGGAAGACTCTCGTAACAGTTTTACAACACAAATGTGTCACCTCCTGCTAGTGACATCCCTGGCGCACCCATCAAACTGGAGCTGACATGCCTGAGAGGCTGTTAGCAGTCCTTTCACTGAATTGCAAGCCAGTGTTCCATTCAAGAGAAAAATGTCGCACGGCACTGCCGACTGTTCTTTAGTAAATGCAACATGCTGCAAAGTGCATTTTACTCCCTAGCAGGCATTTCTGCTCACTGCACTTTGGACTGCTGTGCTAAGGGACTGCCTTCATCTGGTATGAGGTCACTGTGGTCAGCGTATAGAGCTCTACATTATTTTTTTTAATAGAAGAATTATGGGTTGAAGGGCCTGTAATTTCTTGAATTTGTTGTAATTATATTTCAGAACATATTGAATTACTGCAGATATTTAGTGTTAAGTCTCCTTTCAAATCCAGTGTGCTGGAGTATGGTCACAAAAACTGTGTTATAGTGGATGTTGAAGAGGTGCATTCTAAACAAGAAAAATATAGAATTATATTACAGTAATGTAAAGAAACAAGAGCTTTAAATTAACAGGTGGTTCTTAAGTGTTAGGGTTAGGATTTGGACCAGGGTTAGGGTTAAGAACAGGGTTGAGGATAAATGTAGGTCTTGGGTTGAGGTTATCGTTAAGGTAAGGATTACAGCCAGGTTTAGGGTTAGGGCACAATTGGCACAAGCACAGTGTCAAGCATTGGATGGGATGGGGTAAAGCATGCTACCCCTGGACTCTGGAGCAGTGGAAACTGTGTAGTGATGGATCATGCTTCTTTATCTGTCAGTCTGATGGACAAGTGTGGGTTTGGCGAATGCCAGGAGAACGTTATCAGTATTGGGCCAACAATAACGTTTGGTGGAGGAGGGATAATACTATGGCGTTGTTTTTTTCAAGGGTTGGCCTACACAAAAAAAGCTCCTAATTTTACAGGAAATAACCCTTAAATTTTTAAGGTAATTTTCAGTTCTTTTAATTGTATACAAAACTCTGTAAAATTACAGACAACATCTGTAAATGTTTTTTTTAACTTATGTGCAAATTTCTGGAAAAACAATAATTATCTGTAATTAAATAAGTAGCACATTATATAAAGGTTTTGTCACGATTGGACCCTCCCAGTCCAGTCCGGTTTGTTTTGGTTTTTAGTCCAGCCCCCTCATTTCATGACTCCACCCCTGACTGTCTCCACCTGTTTCCCACCTGTCCCTCGTTTACCCTGTTATTTAAGCCCTGTTCTTTGCCCTTTGTTTTGCTGGTCTTTGTACTGTTCAATGTATTGTTCGATGTACTGTTCGCACGTTGGTTTGGTGTTTATCATGTCTAACTATCAATCTGTTTGTGTTGGCTATTTGAACCTGGACCGTCTTGACCATGACCCTGGATTTGCCCACAATAAAAGTCGCTTATCTCAGCACATGCATCCGCCTCCTCGCTCCCCAGCGTTACAGGTTTCTCGATACTAGCAATTTAAAGTTTTTTTTTTTCTTAATACTTTTAAGGTATGCCATTAATATAAAAGTTTTGTATAATTTTACAATTTTTGCCAGTTAATTTGACAAAAGTAAAATGATTAAAGCCAAAGTCAGAAAAACAAGGCATTGCAATACTCCAGGCAGGAAGTAGCAAAACCAGGAATGAGAAGCTCCAAGTCCTTTTAGAGCAGCAACATACTAGAAAGTTTCAACCTCGAGACAGCAGTACAATATTTGCCGTATCAGATTTACTGTGAATTTATTATTAGTTCCTGCTTGTTGATGGTAAAACTTGATCACCAGGGAGCACATTGCTGAAAACAGACTGCTGCACATTGCTGATCACTGCACAACAAACGGCTAAGAGTGGAGTCAAATTTCTAAATTCTAATTGTGTTACATTAAACTGGATTAGGCCTTTTTCTGCTGTTCAAAAAATTGAAAATGACAGTCCTCTGATTTCCACATTCTGGAAACTGCGATGTAAAAATCTTATGAATACTTTTGCTATTTCCCCTTAGTGAAGTTAAGTCAAGTCAACTTTATTTTTCTTTCTTTTCCAAGTCATACTTTCCTACAGTTGCTGTGCTTCCACACTGTAACAATTGCTATTGGATGTCTCCTCACCACGTTTCTATGAGCATGATTGGCTAATCTGACTGTCATCCAGGAAACTGGCCAATCACAGCTGAGCGCCCTTCACCCGGTCAGATTTGAAAATCCATTAGAGCGGCTGAGCCGTTACTGCTTCTGCCACTGCCACGCATTTTACATCGGCCTGTCAGTTTATTTTGGGCGAATTTGAGTTGAAAATGTCAACAGAGAAGCCAAAACTGGAATGTGGACGGAGAAGAAGGACGGGGTCTGTTTCGCAATATCAGGTAATGCCGCTCAGTCTAAAAGTGAAGTTAGCTGGACAGCAGCAGCAGCTATGGCCTGTGTGGCTATGCCGTCTGTGTGACATGACCAACGGCTGATGGCAGTGCTCATCTTTCCGCCTAACCGTTAACTAGTTACGTGAGTCACAAACAAGAGATGTTCATCTCCCTCAGTGAGCTCAGCTTGTGGTCTGTTTGGTCTGCGCTTTCTGACAAACATCGTTCTCTTTGGTTTCTGTTTAATTCTCATCTGTTCTGTGTGTTTTTGAGCACAATGTGAAAGCGATATACTGGTAATATGTGTCCTGAAACGAAAAGCGTCGGGTCACTTAACTCAAGGCTAACTGAAGTAGGTTAGGACTCTCAACACGGCGGACCGGTAAACTAGCAGACATCCGTCCCAAAACCATCGTAGTTCGGTCGGACCACAGCAGTCTGAAACACACTATGGTTAACGTTACGCGGTTGAACCACCGCGGCTTTGTTTTACTGCTGTCTTTGATGTAAATTACAGTGAATAAATCCCTAAAACGCAGATGAACAGTAAAGTAATGTCTGCAGATAGTGTGGGTCTTACTAAACCACGAGCGTGAAAATGAAGCTTTTATGAAACCAGTGGAAAGTAAAATTTGCCAGTCTAGGCCACAGCATTGAGGTTGGTTTATACACGTTTAATTTCAGTAAACCTTAAAAATTTCGTCTGCAAAAAGATTGACATCAGGAAGGACCAGAATCTTTTTTTCAAGCAATAGTTTATATGTTTATTATAATACAATTTGCATGTACAATATGTGTCAAGTTATTAAGCATAAGTAAATATTCAGGATATCTCAAGGTACCAGTGAATACACCATGAAAATTACACCGTATGCTATTTACAAATTAGTGGTGCATGTCATGTAATTAGAGAGAATAATCATTCACCAAAACATCACTAAATCTGCAATAACAGTGAAAGCAATAGTTTCATGAAGGTTGTCACGATTGGCCCCTCCCAGTCTCCTCATGTGCTTGTGTTTACCTTTGTCCTGTCCATGTGCTTGTGTTTTCTTCCTGAGGGGTATTCCAGAAAGCGGGTTAAGTGACCAAACCGGGTAAGTAAACTCAGAGTTAACGAAAACTCAGAGTTTTCCATTCCAGAAACCGAGCTTCGAGAGAACCTGAGTCCGTTACTATAGCAACTTACGCTCTGAAGCTAACCTGCTCGCTGGCAGGCCAACTTAGCCCGAACTCAGGGTTACGCCCACTTTTCTCACGCAAACATGGCGTGTCCTTTTCTCCAGGATCCAGTTGATATTGAAGCGCAAATTATTCACAGAGCTCTTCATCGTGAACGAGTAATTAGACCCAGATTAGACGTGCTTTCATTTCCCGATGCGTTTCTCCTCGAACGTTACCGTTTTTCCTCGCAGTCAATTTTATACCTAAACGATATTTTAAAGACACACATTTCAAATATCGCACATCGGGGATCAGCCCTCACGTCTTTGCAGACTTTATGCATTTCTTTCCGTTTCTTTGCCAATGGGTCTTTTTTGTACAATGTAGGAGACGCTGAACACACAGGCAAGGCAACTGTATGTCGGTCAGTCTGCAAAGTATGCCTAGCTTTGTGGTGTTCCCTGGGCATAAGCCTTTAATGAACATTAAAGAGGAATTCCACAGAACTGTAGGTTTGTCTTTATTAACAAAGATTACCAAATTATCAGACAAATGGGAAGTGAAAGATAAATAGCTCTGCAAAATTAATATTTTAGGATTTCCAAGAGTCATTGGATGCATGGATGGAACCCACATTCCAATTAAAGCACCTGCCGAACATGAAGGGGATTATGTAAACAGAAAATCCTTCCACAGCATTAATATACAAGTACTGATCATAAATTTACTACTTTTAAAAAAATAAAGGACTAATATTTAACGCATTACATAAACTTATTTTCTCCTCCATTAAGATCATATGTGATGCTACCAACATTAGTACTAATGTTGAAGCCAAATGGCCAGGCTCTGTACATGATGCAAGGATTTTTCGAGAGTCTGCACTATACAGTAAATTTGATCAGGGTAAGCCTGTGGCACTTTAGCTGTGGCTCACATTTAGTGTATTGTTACATTATTTCAGTTTTAAACGACGGCATCCTCCTTGCAGACAGAGGGTATCCCTGCATGCCGTATGTGATGACACCATACCCTGACCTGAGCCTGGACCCCAGTCACGCTACAACCTGGCCCTCTGCAGAACAAGAGCAAGGGTTGAAATGATGATTGGGATCCTCAAGGTGCGGTTTCAGTGCCTATGGGGGCTCAGGGTCACCCCAGAGAGGGCATGTGACATTATAGTGACATTATAGTGGCATGTGTGGTATTGCACAACATTGCCACCATAAGAAGGGAGCAACATCCTGCCATACCCCAAATAAATGATGAGGAGGAACCTCATGTGGATTTACCCAAACACAGACATGGTCGAATTGTCAGAAATGCAATCTGCAGTCACTATTTCGCTGATTGATTATTTTCCCACCCATTTTCCTTCCCCATCTGCCCTTTACAATATAAACTGAGGACAATTTGAATTGTGTTCATGATTTCTTTATTTCCTGAAGAAAAAAATATGCCAACAAGTGAATTTTCTTGTCCTTATTCTTGGTAAAAAAGCGATATACACTCACAGCAACTACTCCCACCTTTAATTTATATTCCAGCAACTCAATTTCCAGTCTTGTCTGTTTTATGTGTTCCTTTTGAAGATCACACTTGTCAATTTGTTTTTTTAGGTGAACCTTGTATAAATCTTTAACAGCCATCTTGAAAGAAAGAGACAAAAATACCATATTATGCTCAAATAAATAGCTTTGTGTTCTGAATAGTTTTGATATTTGTTGCGACATAAGCATTCTTACTGTTCCAAGCTGAGCTTTGGAGGTGGATGGTTCCTCATCAGATTCCTGATCACCAGTCACATTCTGTTATAGGACAGTCACACACATTACCATCTTTAATCAAATGAAATACTATGATCAACATATTCAACATATACTGTACCTCCATAGGCCTCCCAGGATCCTCCCATTCTGAGGCAGCAGAGATTGTTTCATCATCATCCTGCAACAGGAATTTAGATTTTTTTTGTTAAACACAGATATTTATACACATCAAGTAAGATTTGGGAACATTAAGATAACATACAACTGCAGGAGGCTCATTTAGTTGCACCACACCACCAACCACTGGGGAGAAGGCATTAAACAGGTTAAGAATATCAGTGCAGTTCACAGTTTATGAACTATGAACTAATAAATGTAATGAACATGCCTTTAACATAATGAGGTGTGTCCTGGGGGGTTGATGGCTCAGATGAGCTCCCTCCAGTGATTCCATAAGTGATGGGCCACCCACTGTTGTGTGAAAGTGCCAGCTCCTCTGCCTGGGTAAAAGGTGGCGGTGGTGGCCCCCCTCCTGTTTTTCTTACCTCAGCCTTTTTCCTATTAGCTACAAAACCATAATCAACTGTAGGGCAAACGTAGCTTGATAAAAGTAAGAACATTAGGTAGTTGTGTACAAGTCCTACCACTGGGACTATGTTTTTATATTTCATCTTCACTTGCCGCTATGTGCGTTTAATCCCACTTGGATTACACCTAGGTTAATTAAAAAAAAGAACAGCGTACAAATCAAGACAAATGAAAATGTTTAAATAATAATAATAATAACAATTAAACAATTAAATTAAACAACAATCTAACTATTTTCCATGTCCTTTCACTAAGTGTATTGTTGTGAGTTTTTAATTTTTATTTTAACTCACACATTGATTCTGTCAGCAATTTTTGCCCAAGCTGACTCCCTTTGTTTTGCTGCTGCTGCTGCTGCTGAATTGCTTTTATGCCTGAATATGATTTCATACTCTGCATATGCAGACATTAATATTTCCTGCTCAATGGGGGTGAAATATGATGCCTTGTGCTTTCCCTCATTCATTTTCATGGTCAATCCCTGTTTCAGCACTCCATTGAGAATGCCTGTTTATAGGTAACCGTGAACGCGCTTCAGCTGGGTTTAACCTACTCAGAGTTGAGTTACCTAACTCTGATCAGCTGCTGTGGAACTGAAAACTCTGAGTATGACGCGGTGAGGTAAGTCAACTCGGAGTTCAGGGTTAGGTTTGGAGTTTGTTGAACCCGCTTTCTGGAATACCCCTCTGGTCTTCCATGTGCGTTTGTTTTGGTTTTTCTGTCCTGCCCCCTTGTTTGGTTACTCCACCCCTGATTGTTCTCACCTGTGTTTCCACCTGTGTCTTGTGATCCCTTGTTAGCCCTCGTGTATATAAGCCCTGTGTTTGCCTCGGTCTGTGTTGGTCCTTGTTGTTTCTTGTTCTGGTTGTACTGTTTGATATTGTCTGGTGTTTGTTCCTTCCGGCCTCTGTTTGTTGATCCTGTTTTCATTTTGTCATGTCTGTCCCTCCTTCTCTCCGTGTTGACTGTTTGACCCTGGACCGTTGTGACTATGACCCTGGATTTGCCCCTAATAAAAGTCACTTATCTCGGCGTATGCATCCGCCTCCTGGCTCCTCGCCACAAAGGTGGTGCTGTACAGGCTTTCTAACGGACAAAATGATTTTATGATTCCAGTCTAATGATCCAGCACTTATTCAGCTTTATTGATTAGATGATTAGATGATTAGATATAACCAGGAGAATGTCTTTGATTTATTGATTTTGGTTTGACTCTGATCACTGCAGGTAGAATACATAGTGCTGATGCTGAAATAGCATCTTAAAGTTCATCCTTGAAAAAATACTGATGTCTAGAGCCATAAATACATAGCTTAGTAAAGGTTTTCAGAGGGACTCAGACAAGGTTAACATTCCAGGACGTGATGAAAGTGTGTTTTTGTTCATCAGCAGTATGAAATCAACCTGCAGTCGATTCAGAATCTAAATCTGTCTAAAGGTGGATCACTGTAGCATCATGTTTTACATCAGTAAATTAGCTCTTTAATATTCCTAATATTCTTGGTACAGAATCATCAGCAGCTAACATGATTTTGGTTGAGCTGATGATGGTGAAGAGCTAAGCTGCAGTTATGTTTTTCACAAGCCTTGAAAATGCAGACTTCTGCTTGTGCAGTTCTCTGACCGGTGGTTGTGTTTGTATTTATGTCCAGGTCTGTCATTGGTGATGCAGAGAAGGACATGCGAGTGAACAGTGGGGATTTACACAGTTTGAAGAGACGGTAATGAGGATGATGCTGAGCTGTGGGACACTGCCTTTGTGATGGAGGTCAACAGTTTTGAAAATGCATTCGTCATGGTATTTAGACTCCTTTATGCACTTGTTTTCAGCTTTCTGACAACTTGAGTTTGTCCAGAAGATCTTGATGAATTTGGATGGACACAAGCTAAACAGAAAAATGTCCAGAAGTGGTGGAAATTAAGTTTCTTTGGATGGTCTGGCGTTAAAGCTCAGGTTAAATGTTCACCAAGTAAACTGCATTGAGTCTTTATGCTCATGTTGGTTTTTGCAATTTGAGTTGTGTTCATTCTGACATTTGAAATAGCATTTTATAGGAGTCGGTTTTGCACTGTAAATTCTTTACTACGCTTAGCGTGGGATGTTAGTGTTAAGATATTAAACCCCTCAACATGACTGAGGTAGGAAATGTAGGGCTGACAGCACTTTATTTTGAATTTGAGCTAATGGTGGACAATAGATAAGCTACAATTGTGTTTTTCAGCAAAGCCCAAACTATTCTTGACCCTATTTTTTATATAAACTGAATCTGTTAAATCAGTCAATATTTGGTCATATTTACGTTCCTTGTCTGACATCATTAGAATGACTATTGAATATTTTGTCTGCTTAATTTGAATAATTGACGGGTTGTTCAAGTTGTGACATCTGGTCCATTATGTCTTATCTACTTCTAAAGTGCTTTATTTGGTGGGGGAACAAATTTTAAGTGGGTAAAATAGATGTGAAACTTTGCCACTGATTGAATGATTGTTAAGGTCAATAAATGTGCCTGAAGCAGATTTTCTCATTTGTGTTTATAAATAAGTAGGTGTTTGTAATAATTCAGAAAAAGTCGGTGAAAAAGCAATGTTTCCCCGTAGATCTTGTAGTGCCTTTACTTTGTTAAGAATCTTAAGAACTTTTTGTGCCATCACTTATTGAAGATTTTTGATCACAATAATTTAGGAAAAATCTATAAAATAACAGTTTTTAGCTGCAGAACCTTTTGTGTTATCATTTTTTTGAAGGCTTTTGATCTTAATATTTTAATAAAAATGTGCAAAATACGTTGGGGGTTTTTTTTTTGTTTGTTTTTTTTTTTTTCTGCAAAACCTTTATTGAAAATTTCCATAAAATTGTTTTTGTACTTTTTTGAATTAGGATAATTTACTTTAATTGTATTTATTTATTTTTTTAGTTACATTCCCCTAGGGGGATGGAGATGGAAGGGAAGGACACAAGTACACAGTAGTGGCATTTGCATTCAAGACTTTTACTTTGCTCCCCCCCTTGCAATAGTGTATGATACAAGAGTGTTCCTTATAAGAACAGAGAGGCAATGCAAATACGCTGAGCAAAAACTAAATATAAATCAAAAGAAAAGAAAAAGAATGACTAACTGTTCAATATACAAAACATTAACTAATGAAGCCCAACCAACCACAAAGGTGGACGATGGACGGTGCCAAAGTAATAAACCAAGGAAACGAATCTAACCTGCCCAGCTGTAAATCCAATCCTGTCCAAAATACAATTCAATAGGAGTCTCAAACACGCTAAATGCTCTCTTCTTCATAAATGGCCACAGATGAATCCTATTATCCGCCAAGGCCCATCCCTCAGCAGAAATCAGCCATTCAGATTGGTGGGGAGAGAAGCACAGCCAAGCATCCAAGACCCACATTAGTCCATTATGCATACAGCTGCACCTAATCTGGTTGGGGAAATAAGAAAAAAAAAAACATATGGCCAACGCTGGTGCGTAACACATATATATACTTTTTTTACAGTGTAGACAACTTGGATCCAGTATAGAGAAATCCTAATGCTTCAGCAGACCAAGACATTTTGGGCAGTTGCATGGTTTAAACTTTGTGGGAACAGTTTGGGGAAGAACCTTTTCTGTTCCAGCATGACTGAGCTCCAGCACACAAAGCAAGGTCTATAAAGGCATGACTGGGTGAGTTTGGTGTAGAAGAACTTGGCTGGCCCGTGCAGAGCCTTGACCTCAACCTCATCGAATGCCTTTGGGATGAGCTAGAATGGATACTGTAAGCCAGGCCCCATCCTCCAACATCAGTGTCTGACTTCACTGACTTTCCAGAAGAGTAGAAGCTGTTACAGCTGCAAAGGGGGACCAACTCTACTATAATGCCTATGGATGCCTCAAATTTGAACAAGTGTAACTGAAAAGACTGTGTCTTAAAATAAGTGGCAACAAGTTGAGCTTCAAATCGATCAAATTGATGGCAAAGTCAAACAAAATTCATTCCAAAGTACCTTCTGCAATAAAAGCACCTCTCCAACAACTAAACTAAAATTATACTTCCCTTCTTTGTCTCCTCTGTTGGAGCTCAGCAAACCACTTTAATGTCATCGAATGAGAAGTGAGATATGAAGGAATGCTGAATTTAATAACCAACATCACACGAACCTAGTGCAATATAATCAATAGACCACATAAAGAAGACACCATCAAAGTGTACTGTAGTTGCTGGCACAAGCATTCATGAATTATTAGCTATGTTAGTCTTTAATGAAGACAGATGTGGCTGAATTGAATATATAAAAGGCCCAAGTTTCCTTTGCTGGAAATGAAGCCAACATGAAAGATGAAGAAGAGATCAGGTGGGTCTGACACCTTCTCTGAAATATGATATTAATATGTAACACCAAATGTTCAGATATTACCAGAAATATGTGACCTATTTGATGTACCAAAGCTTTTTTCTTTTTCATTTATGATGATTGGAGCATTAAGCTATGTTATAGATTAACTGGTACATGCAGCTCACCAAGTAGTAAAGACTGTGATGTCCACCAAGTTCACATAATGTTTCTTTAACTACATAAAAAGAACTTCTGATTAACCTGCTATCATCACTCATAACTTGGCCTATTGGAAAGATTTGTTTGATCAGTTGTTACATACAACTTTAAACAGTAACATCCACTGAAGATGATGAGAATTTATTGCAACGCTTCATTTGAAGGCTACCTATATATAGGACTTCATAACACATGCAACCAATTCTTCAGTATTTATAAACAATTTATGTCAGTATTTTCTGAAGTAAATGATGTGTAAACTTAAGTCATGTCCATTTGTAACACTGTTATAAAACATTATTCTCAAGTAAAGGTACTTATAAGGCAGGGACCTGATAGTTAAGAGCAACGGTAACACTTTATTTGAAGACTACCTGTATAAGGACTTCATAACACATACATAAATATGAAATAATCTTCTCAAAGTTAGTAGTTAAGTATCTATGAACAGCTTATGCCCCTAGTCATAAAATGACATGGGTTGTTTTATAAAATAAATATAGTAAGCCTGTTATTTTAAGGGGGTAAATGTAAGGCTGATAGACATTTACTCCTTTTAGAACATCCTAAAAACTGAACTTTTCTGTCGTTTGAGAAGTACCTAGTTATAACAGTGTTATAAATAAAAAAAACTGTCCATCACTTTAGTTTAAGGGCGCTTATATCAGATGTTATTTACCTCATAGAAGATATTGTATCACCTTGCAAATTATAAAATAAACTGTTCATAAATACTCCAATATTGCTTTATAAATATGTTATTCAATACCATCCATGTGTAATGAAGTCCTAATGTAGGTAGCCTTCAAGTTAAGTGTTACCAGAGCAACATATGAGTTCTATCTAAGATTTTTATAACTTTTCAAAAGGTTGAAATATGTTGTTCTTTCTAGACTCTCTAGACTCTGCCTTATGATTTCCATTATTAAGGAATGATTATAACAGTGTTATAAAAAGAACAAATGCTTTTCTCATTTTAGGGCCCCTATGTAAACATAATTTCTTCTTGTGCATACTGACAGCACCAGTACTTAACACTAAATACATTGTAAAGACATGACTTAATATTTACATGCATGTAATTCCATATTGCCGCTGTCCAAAGAAAAGCAAGTATCTCCAAACTGTCAGCTTTGCAGGAGAGGGCAAAAATATTCTTTACTTAGAGTTAGTGAATGTAAAGATTTTATTTCAAGATATTTTGAAGCATTTCTACTGGAGAGATAGACAATTACAAAGATTTGCATGTTTTTTTTAAAAGAAAAAACCTGACATATAATAGAATGCACATATTTATTTCCCTAATGAAGGTGGTATTAAAGATTTTGTAGTTGTTTGCTTGTTTCCAATGACAGTTCATGACACATTTTCTGTGTTAATATGTTTACATATGTATATTACTATCATAGCATTGATGACTGTAAAAAAAAAGTTGATTGCTGTAAAAAAGTGTATCAAATGCTATTTGTATTGAGTTCAATTATAAACTGTATTGTGTCTAGAAATATAGCAAATAATTACCAAAACTATATTAATGGTATAAAATGGTGTAAAATGTGTTAGTTTAATAGTTCATGATGTGTACATATGGCTTATTCCCTGTAGTGCAAAATGACTTTATAAGTGCTGTAAGCTGAACAAATGTATGTTACTTTAGTTGATATCATTTATACACACACACACACACACACACACACACACACACACACACACACATTTTCTAAGCCGCTTCTCCCTCAGGGTTGCAGGTTCATGAGTTCCAAAGTGTTGCTTTTTAAACACATTGTTCAAAGCTTATGCATGCGTTTTGAAGTCCCTGTGCAATTCCTCGTCACCTATAAAGATTCCCTTCAAGATACATGAGATTTTGTTATGACGGCGACAATTTATTTACCTGCCTGCGATGAGAGTTCAACTTTTTAGTGTAGGACACATCAGTGTTGTTTCAGCAGTGAAGAACTTCCGGCTGAATGGATGAATGTAAATGTAGCGCTGCTGTGCTACACCTGGATTTTGTGCTACTCCAGAGAGTTAATTAACCAAGGTATTGGAAAAGCAGAAAGCTATTTAAACTGATCTTCCCAGGTCAATAACTTCACGGCTTTGTGTGGCATCATGTAATCATGAACGTGCACCAGCCACACTTTTCATGGTAGGGTTTAATTGATTCACTTTAATAGGGGTGTTTTTACTGCACATTCAGAAACAAGAACTGACCAAACATGAACCAACATGAGTTTGTTTCCAACTGCTCAAAACACAGCTGGAACCGTTATAATAAATGTGATTTAATGATCTTTTTGTTCATTTTCTGTCACTCTGGACCATCTAATTTGGCTAATTGCCTGCCAGCCAGCTTATGGGCTGAAATAAAACGATGTAGACGTACTGCACTGTTCTGCACACACGCTCACATAAACGCCTACATTTCCACAGAATCATGTTTAGAGTCAAACAAAGCTCAACGAGCTTATGTCACCTTATGTTACACTCTGTGCAAAGTAATAATTCTAAAAATGCCAATCACAGCAGTGGATCAGTTAATCAGACACAGGAGTGCTGGAGTTTTTAAACACCTCAGTGTCACTGCTGGACTGAGACCATTGATGAAGGTCTAGAGGATGACCAACACAAACTGTGCAGCAGCAGATGAGCTGTCATCTCTGACTTTACATCTACAAGGTGGACTGACAAGGTAGGAGTGTCTAATAGAGTGGACAGTGAGTGGACACGGCATTTAAAAACTCCAGCAGCACTGCTGTGTCTGATCCACTCGTACCCGAACAACACACACTAACACACCACCACCACATCAGTGTTACTGCAGTGCTGAGAATGACCACCCAAATAGTACCTGCCTTGTGAGGGTCCATGGGGTCCTGACCACTGAAGAACAGGGTAACAGAGTATCAGAGAAACAGATGGACTACAGTCTGTAACTGTAGAACTACAAAGATCAGCTATACAGTAAGTGGAGCTGATAAAATGGACAATGAGCGTAGAAACAAGGAGGTGGTCATAATGTTGGGCCTGATCGCTGTATGCTGTCATAATTTACATTCTAGTTCACTTATTGCTCATGTAATAGTGCTGAGTAACTATTTCACTAATTTGTCATTAGCTTCAGTTTCTAGGTTTACCCAAGAACAGAGGACCCCTTAGTGGGCTCATCACTACTTATAGCAGCTCTTACTACCACTGAAAGCTAGAAAAATGGTAACAATCTATTATATTCTTGGGTACATTTGACATTGCAGCCTGAAAGCTATGTTTGAATTTAATACAAATTGTACCATAAACTGAGCTGTTTCCATGCTGACTACATGAGTTATTCTCCCAGAAGTACAGCCAACCAAACATTCTAATTTAATCTATCGATATGCCCTATTCTTGTTAATGTCCATGTGATCACATCATAGTATTCATTGAATACATTAATTAAAAAGACTAATAAACACATCTGAATGGGCCATGAATCCTAATGCTATTTACATTAAAGGAGTTCAATTGCAAACTCTCTTCTGTTTGCAATAATAGGAAGTAGCAACTGAAAGCGTATTAACGGTCTTAAATATTGCTTAGTGCAACGTAACACAGCTTAACAGTAATTCCCAATATGGGAATGGGTTTGGTTGGCTAGTCCATTAAAATGCATCTAGAACATGTTTGTCCTTTGATTCCATGTTTGTCCTTTAACCACCACTAAATTCCTGAAGAGCAACCACTGTCACAGCTACATGCAGACCGCATGGGTTTCCTCTGGGTTCTCCAGTTTCCTCCCACAGTCCAAAGACATGTAATCAGGCTGTTTGGGCATGGTAAATTGCCCCGTGGTGTTAATGTGTGTATGTGTCTGTCTGTCTGCCCTGCGATGGACTGGTGACCTGTCCAGGGTATATCCTGCCTTTCGCCAAGTGACAGCTGGGATAGGCTCCAGCACCCCCGACGACCCAGAAGGAGAAGCGACTTAGAAGATGTGTATTGTATGGCATGCAAATTTCAATAATTAGTTAACTAGCTGGACTAAACAAAACACATTACAATAGAGGACCACGCTAGGACTGACTGGGACACTAGCATTAGGCCAGCAATATGCATTTGACACAATATGTATTGTATTCAGGTTCAGCTAAACCTAAAACATGTCTTTAAATTACAAACACAGTAGCAGTGGAAATGCAGTAGAGTGCCACTTGTTCTAGTTATGGAGTATCACTGAAGCACACAACAGGTTTTCAAGTGGAAGAACTTTCAAAAGCATGTAAGTTCTGGCGCCCTCACAGCAAAGTGCCCCATGGTGGTCTCTCAACATGTTAAAACCAGAAGGAAGCCATATTCACAAGCACGATCAACCATCACGAGCAGATGTCAGGACCCCTGGACACCCTTTCATGCACAAAAGCAGCCCACCAGGATTCTCCTTTTCTCCCATGTAGTGTTCTGTAATTGCTCCTTTGGCCACATAGCTCCTCATTAGTCAAACACAAGCTCTATGAGGTATAAATATTAATGGCCAACTCAGCGATGACCTGGCTCTCTTTCCTGCACTAATATGGCACATCTGTTTTCCGCTATGATAGTACCGGCAGGCCAGCACGCCCAGGGTCTCTAAAGGGAGTGCACTCAGATTAATACTGGCTTACCTGCTTTTAGGGAACGTTGTAATTTCAGAGATAGATTACAAATTTCACTCTCCTAGAAAACAAGCACTTTATTAAGTCTGGAAGATGTGTTAACATTATTAGAGTTTAGCCGCAAAATAAGCTCATCTAAATCGAAAGCCGCAATGATGTCAACAGCTGAAATGGGCCATATTGGTATTGATTTTCTCATGTGAATCACAGCGAACATTTCTTGTGAATCATTTGATGTACCGGGTGATTCCGAAAGATTCATCCAGTTTCAACCGTATTTGTACAACCATGAGGCGCCTAGAAACCTATCACAATCCAATTGAAAGAGGGGGTCATAGAGTGTCAGTGGAAGACGGCTCCTTCAGTGCTGGATTGGCTGTAAAGTTCCCCCTTTAGTGGGGGAACGTTAAGGATTCTGTTCATGTGCCACCACTCCCAACAACACTGGATGATCTCAAGAATCTCATTGAAAGAGCTGTGAGTGCAGTGACACCTGACATGCTCAATCGAGTATGGGATGAATTTCTCTATGGTGTTCATGTCGTCCGTACAGCTGGAGGAGGTTCATACTGAGCACTTATAAATTTGCATAATAAGTTTTATTCTCAACGAAACCATTTACAATTTACTGCATTGTTCTGTAATGATTTACTAGGGAAATGAATCATTTGGAAATCGTGAATCTTTTTGAATCACCTTGTATTATGTAAGCATTGTATTTTCAAAATGTACTTTTCACTCCCCAAGCAGGTCCACAGATTAAAAAGAGAGCTGCAAGAAAACCCTACTTTAAATCATTTGGTTTGTTTTGATGTCATGAAAACCAACATATTTAAATATGTAGTATAAAAACCAGCCTGTTTTAAGTCTAAGAGATAAATGTTGGAAAATATAAAGATCAATTATGACAGTGCGGCAGTCACCCGATCCACAAGCACTACCTTCCCGCCTTTATATATATATTCCCACTTTCACTGTCACATTACATCAGTGCATTATATGTGTGAGGACGTGTACTATTATGGAAAAAAAAACAGACTATGACTACTTTTGATGTGTTTTTTTCAAGCTGGCAAAACATTTTAGAAACGGAGTCTTGGGTCTCACTTTATTTGGATAGTCCACTATAGTCCCCTATAGATTATCTACAGATGTTCAAATTGTTAACGAATTATCTGTTGACACTCTAAGCAGTGGTGGGGTTAAGGTTAGTATTTGGACCGGGATTAGGGCTAGGACCAGGGTGAGGGCTGGGTTTAGGTTTAGGGTAGAGGGTTGATCTTAACACTGTTCTGTGAAATTATGTATTGTTAGACATTGGGGCAGTAATGGGCTGGAGGTTAAGGAACCAGCCTCATGACCACCGGTTCGATCCCCAGAGCCGACAGCACATGACTGAGGTGTCCTTGGGTAAGACACCTAACCCCCAACTGCTCCCCGGGTGCTGTGGATTGAGCTGCCCACCACTCCAGGCAGCTGTGCTCACTGCCCCCTAGTGTGCTCACTAGAGTGTATGTGGTGTTTCACTTCACGGATGGGTTAAATGCGGAGGTGGAGTTTCCCCGTTGTGGGACTAATAAGGGTCAATTAAACTTAATCATTTTTGAACTTAATCAATCTTAAAATGTCAGCAAATGCAGGAAGTGAGAGACATTAAAAGAAAAACTCCAGCTTGCATTTCTTGATGTAGATCATGGTGTTTTTTGAGGTAAGTTTTGGATCATTGTCCTGCTGTTAAAAACAATCTCAGCTTCAGTGTCTTGACTGACGGTGTCACATCAGATTCCAGAATTTGCAAATATTAAATATTAATAATGCAGTGTTTCCTCTGCCTCTAGATGCCATGCCACACAAAAAAGCATAATATACCCACTCCCATGCTTGACAGTTGGCAAGGTGTTCTTTTCATCAAATGCTGTTCCTTTTTTTCCACATATAACTAGTTAGTTGTTTTGTATAGATCAGAGACAGACTCTTGTGATGAGGTCACAGACAAAGTTTCCTTCTGATGACTGTTCAGTGCTGCACAGTAGAAGGGTCCACCACCCTAGTGTCAAATAACTCACCTGAATGTCTTTTGCTGTCATTTGGGGGTTTTAGTTTGCCAGCAAACAAAACCTTGCCCTGACTTCAACTGTAATTCAGCTTAGCTAGAGTGAGAAGTGCTTTGATATCTTTTTATATATGTATTTCCATTTTTTTTCCACTTTCACTGTCACATTACATCGGTGCATCATATCATGTGAGATGATGTGTGCTGTTATGAATAAAAACAGACTATGACTTCCTTTAATATGGTTTTACAAGCTGCCGAAACATTTTAGAATCATACAGAGTCTTTGTGCAGGCAAAGGAGTTTGGTGGTGTTGTGCACTTATATCAAGAACCACAGCAAAAGACCCAACCACAGAAAAGCTCACCAACTAGCACTTTGTAGTTCTGAGCTTGCAATTTGGCATTGCTGCCATTCAAGCCATTTAAGCCTAGCGCCCTTTGCCAGTGGGTGCTAAGGAAAGTTCTTTTGATGTTTGATGTTCTACTCAGCCTTCAAACTCAGTTTGGAGAAAAGCCTTTCCTTGCTTTGTACACATCAATTAGCTTCATTTTCAGATTCGCAGCCAGCTGCTTAGAGGAGCCCATGTTTTTTTTTTTTTTTAATTGTCTAACATAGAATATAAAATCACCAAGATAAGTCATAACAGACAAAAAAATGGGAGGAAGTGGGGAGGTGGGTTCAATAGACCAATAGTGGATATTCTTTGTGTTTTCAATAATTTCTTTAAGCAATACAATATCCAGCAGAAAAAAAAAACAATAATTCTTTAAATTGGTTAAATTGTTTTGTTTTCTACTCGTTATACACCCTGCAAATCCCATACAACTGCTGCACTGAGAGTTTAAAGTGAGAATCATCATTCATCAGAGAAAGACATGAGTCTAGCTTGAGACTGACACTAATCAACCTTGATAACATTTGGATAACCTATGTCCAGAAGATAGCTATTGTAGGACACTACCAGAATACATGCAGAAAAGTTGTGGGCTGTGGGACATGTTCATCTTCTATGTTCTCCATGGGGTAGTGTATGCTTAATGAATAATCATCTAATGTATTAGTTGATGAGCAAGACATTTAGGTGTCAAGATTAGTCCAGATCTTTTCCCAATTTAGTTGAGGACCTCTCTGTTTAGACAAATAGAACTAACTTTTTTTTATTTTTTTTTTAGAGTGCTCAGTAGTTCAATTATACATTTTGGTATCTACTCCCAGCCAGCCATCATTAAGGTCTATAATCTTGGCGCCCACTGCATATCTTAGTTGTAAATATAAAATACGAGCCTGGAAGAGAAAAGTCTGTCCTTGTATCTTGGAATGTGGCTAGGCCATCATTATGGTAAATATCTTTTGAGACAAAAATGCCTTAAGGGGCGTGAAGGGTTGTCCAGCTGATAAACTGGATTTATTCCATATTAAGGGTAACTGTGTTAATTAAAATGTTCACCATTACCTTCTCAGCTTTGTATCATATAGTCAACATAGTAGAGACGTTCTTATTAAAAGTATGCTTTTACATCCATGTGGAGTGTTGTGAGGATATATCTGACCGGCTTCTAATTATTGCCATAGTATATGTAGCATAGAGGTGTCAGTAGGGCAGTTTTAGGGGGGCTTAAACATTATTTAACCCCCCCTGCCCCCCGATAAATGTATGTAATTCGTTTAAATTATCAAAAGCATTTTGCACTTTTTCCTCAAACAGTGGGCAAAGCTGAGGTAACATCCATGACTGTGTGTTTCTTTCTACCAAGGAACAACTGCTGGTCTCAGTTGATGCACACAGTACCATCGGTGGCTGAATTCTTTATCAGCTTGCTGTGGTCATCGTGTTGTACAGCGGCTTTTTTCATTGGACATGGTGGCAGCTGCTCCAAAACATCCAAATTCTGTTGGCAATAGGTTTCAAAGGAGATTTGACAAGATGTATGTGCGCAATCGAATGCTTATATCAGCGATGGACGCGGCTTAAAGTATCGAGTTTCACCACTGCTTATATGGCGTTGTCATATCTCTTCTTTAGATGCTTGAGCAGTGGATTTTCTGAATATTTTCTTTGCAGGAGAGCACTCGTGTACTCTTATGTGAATTTGATCAGATTGAAATGACATCTAGTCAAAATTGTAAGACGCTGAGTTTGCCAACTACAATTTTTTTTTTTTTAGAAAATAAGTGAGTTGTGAGCGGAGCCCAAGTTCAGAGCTGTCTTATAGATGCCAGTGGTGGACAGTAACTAAGTAAATCTAATTTGTTGCTGTACTTAAGTAGTTTTTTTTTGTGTATCTGTACTTTACTGAAGTATTTCCACTTTTCCACTTTCCACATTCATTCCACTACATTTCAAAGTCAAATATCTTACTTTTTTCAAAATGAAAAAAAGCACGAAGCCAGAGCACCAATCAGGGCCCAGCGGTCACTTTGTTTAGAGCTGGTTTTGACCTGTTGGTCATACCGACCCAGTGCAGCGCACGGTTCAGCGTCAGCGCAGCAGCGTAAAACTTTGGGAGAGTCTGTTCAACATAAATGATGAACTAACCTAACTTTGTGTAAATAGAGCTCAATATAGAAATATGTCCACATATGCAGTCGAGACTGACGCGGCTTTTTTCTGAATTTCTACAAACACCATTTCATTTTATAGTAAATGAGTTTGGGCTGGTTTATGTTTATGAACAGAGGCCTACAGATCAACATAGTAAAGGAGCTCATCTGTGATCCTGAGTTTAAAGCCAGTTTTTATTCAACTTAAACTTGGAACTAAGTTGTAAATTGTAACATGGTATGAATGTGTTTATAGACGCTTACAAATGTGACCTTCATAGAAAGTGTTAACCTTTTTTTTTTTTTTTTTTTTTTTTTTTTCTGTGTACACGGTTCCCTTTTGTTAGTCAAATGGACACTGCAGATGTTAAGGTGTTCAGTACTATTGATTTTGCTGTAGGTTTAAAGCAATGAATTTTGTAATTCACCAATGGGCCGTCCCTGTATGATGTGTGCAAAGACATTGTACACTGTGATCAATAGTACTGCACTCAAGATAACAGATTAAATGCAGACAAATGGCTCCTATTAGCAAGCTGCATCCCAGTGCATCATGCCAGATAGTGTAGCCTTGATGGAAAAGATGCCAAAGGTTGTCTGATCTCATGTCCCTACAGTAATCTTCTCAATGCATAAGTGATCTCTTGGTCTTCTCATCAGGGATCTGAGCCTCACACACACACACACACACACAAAGGCAACCACCATCTGCACTGTATAACTGTTACTTAGCAACTGCCATTCTTCTTTTCCCAGTCTTGCTCAGCTCGGCAGAATGGTATCTGTGACTGTGTTTATTCTGTCCAGCATTAGAGACCTGGGCTGCATCTCTGAAGTAACAAAACCCAAAGATCATTATAAGTTGGTGGAGCTAATCCACTTTAAAATCTCTGTCTAGCAGCTATAAAGGTTTTGACGCTGTTTAGCTGTGATGGCCAAATGTTTGTAGACGCCAGCTCATCTACAGTTTCTTCTGAAATCAATAGCAGTAATAGGGAGTTTCGGTAAGGTCAGGTAGTGATGCTGGGTGCTTACTTCTGATCACAGTGCCATTCCAACTCATCCCAAAGGTATAGAACTCCATCACTCCAGAGAATGCAGTCCCACTGCTTCACGGCCCAATACAGGGGCTTTTTTTCATTGGCCATGGTGGCATCAGGCTCTTGCAGCTGCTCCTGAGCATCTCATTCTGTTTGCAATGATTTTCGAAGGAGATTTGACAAGAAGCATGTGTGCAATTGAATGCTTGTGTCAGCCATGGGTTCAACTTAAAGTAGCTGCATTCAGTAGAAGCAGGGGACGTCTGGTTACTTTTGGACAAGAATATCTGCAGGGAAGTTCAGCCTTAGAAGTTCAGTCTTAGAAGCTGGTTGCATTTTCTGCTTTGGCGTGGTCAGTCCATTTCTATGAGAACACCAGCAACCGCTTTGTTTTGCTCAGGTTCTTGTTTTGGACAGAAGGATGGACAGAAACACCTGTGATTTTTCTCATGGCACATTTTTGTTTGAAAACAAACACATCGAGAGACTGGTGCAATAAATGTGTATGGTATATATATAGTCACAAAATTTGGTCATAAGTGGTCAGTGAAGACAGATTTGAGACTCAGGGAAATGACTGGTGTAAATGATCATCTCACTGTCCACTTGTGGGGCGTATTGGGACGATACTTTGTTTTAAGAGGTTCTTTTGAGATGAGATAAACACTCAGCCACCCCTCAGTAACATATCAACAAAATATCAGTGATGTATCAGCAGTGAATACATTCAGTAGATTATTAAGAGGCCTTTAATTAACTGGGTGAATACAAGTGTTTATAATTTGCTGGATTTCGCAGTTTTTTACTTTATTTGGAGTCCAAATTCATATTTGTAGATGTTTCACCTGAGAGGTCACTGAACATCTCAGAAGTATAAACAGACCTTCTCAACATCCTCAATATGTTGTTCTAGACATGCTGCTGACACATTCTATAACTGGAGTTTAATTAGACTAAATTTGGGTTAAAGTTAGGGTCAGGACTAGGGCGAGGGTGAGGATTAGGATTAGATTTCGGGTTGAGTTTAGGGTTACGGCTAGGATTAGGGCCAGGGTGAGGATTAGGATTAGGTTTTGGGCTGAGGTTAATGTTACAGCTAGGATTAGGACTATGGTGAGAATTAGAATTAGGTTTTGGGTTGAGTTTAACGTTACAGCTAGGATTAGGACCAGAGTGAGGATTAGGATTAGGTTTTGGGTTGAGGTCAATGTTACAGCTAGGATTAGGACCAGAATGAGGATAAGAATTAGGATTTGGGGTGAGATTAAGGTTACAGTTAGGATTAGGACCAGACTGAGGATTAGGATTAGATTTTGGGTTGAGGTTAAGGTTACACTATGGTTAGGACCAGGGTGAGGGTTAGAATTTGATTTTGGGTTGAGTTGAAGGTTACAGCTAGAATTAGGACCAGGGTGAGCGTTAGAATTAGATTTTGGGTTGAGGTTACTTCTAGGATTAGGCCCAGGATGAGGATTAGGATTAGATTTTGGGTTGAGGTTAAGGTTACAGCTAGGATTAGGACCAGGACGAGGATTAGGATTAGGTTAACAAGGTTAAAATTAACGGAAGCACCAAATAAAGTCTACTTCAGGTAATCTATCAACAATACTACTTAAAGTAAATAATGCATCAACAGTCCATCATCAAGATATTTCTCAGTGTTTTCAGGTGCAGCATTACTGCTACTTCACTGATATTTTGTGGATGTGTTACTGATAATCTGTTAAGACTTTATTTATTATCATTTACAAGGGACCACTAAAAATAATGTTACCCATATTGGTTTACAGACTGTTTTCATGCCTCTGTGATTAAACCATGAATCATGGACTTTATTTACAGCAGCTTAAATGGTCCCCCATTGATCTACAAACTCTACATCTGCTTAAGCATAATCACAAAAGTGTTTTACACATGTATATTCTGGTTCTAATTGCTCTGTGCTTTGTGTTTTTTCTGTTTGATGTTATGAAAAGCGGTCTCAGTGGTCAGACTTCATTGTCTTGCAGAGTGAGATTTCATCACACTACATGAACAAGTTGGCTTTCTCACAGTGAACAGATGAACTAAGAGTAATGAATATTATGACATTATTTTCAGACAAATGAGATCTGGCCAGAAGAGAGCGAATGGGGCAGGGGTCAGCAACCCAAACGTTAAGAAGAGCCATTTTGTCCTTTCAGCAAAAATCAAATCAACTTGGGAGCCACAACATTTTGGCTGTTGACTGTGAATATGGCTCAGTATGTGTTGATGTACTAGTCCACATATATATATATGTGTACAACCCCAATTCCAATGAAGTTGGGATTTGCAAATCCTTGTTAACCTATATTCAATTGAATACACTACAAAGACAAAATATTTAATGTTCAAACGGATAAACTTTGTTGTTTTTTGCAAATATTCACGCATTTTGAATTTGATGCCTGCAACACGTCCCAAAGAAGTTGGGACAGGGGCAACAAAAGACTGGAAAAGTTGAAGAATGATCAAAAAACACCTGTTTGGAACATTCCACAGGTGAACAGGATAATTTGAAACAGGTGAGTGTCATGATTGGGTATAAAGGGAGCATCCCTGAAAGGCTCAGTCGTTCACAAGCAAGGACGGGCGAGGTTCACCACTTTGTGAACATTTGCGTGAGCAAATAGTCCAACAGCAATGTTTCTCAATGTGCAATTGCAAGGAATTTAGGGATTTCATCATCTACAGTCCATAATATCATCAAAAGATTCAGAGAATCTGGAGAAATCTCTCAAAGTAAGCAGCAAGGCACAAAACCAACATTGAATGCCCGTGACCTTCGATCCCTCAGGCTGCACTGCATTAAAAACCCACATCATTCCGTAACGGATTTTCCCACATGGGCTCAGGAACACTTCAGAAAACCACTGTCAGTGAACTCAGTTCGTCGCTCCGTCTACAAGTGCAAGTTAAAACTCTGCCATGCAAAGCGAAGCCACATATCAACACCACCCAGAAACGCCGCCGGCTTCTCTGGGCCCGAGCTCATCTGAGATGGACTGACGCAGAGTGGAAAAGTGTCCTGTGGTCTGACGAGTCCACATTTCAAATTGTTTTTGGAAATCGTTTTCGTCCACACAACTGCAGCTCACTGGATATTTCCTCTTTTTCGGACCGTTCTCTGTGAACCCTAGAGATGGTTGTGCGTGAAAATCCCAGCAGATCAGCAGTTTCTGAAATACTCAGACCAGCCCGTCTGGCACCAACAACCACGCCACGTTTAAAGTCCCTTAAATCCCCTTTCTTCCCCATTCTGATGCTCGGTCTGCACTTCAGCAAGTTGTCTTGACCACCTGTGCATGTCTACATGCATTGAGTTGCGACCATGTGATTGGCTGATTAGCTATTTGTGTTACGAAGCAATTGAACAGGTGTAAATATATATATATATAGCAGCTGTGGGAACAAAACCTTTTTTGTGTGTTGTGTGTAAATATTATGATGAATGGACCAAAGGAAATGGTCCAAAATGACATAGAAAAATGTCTGGTTCCATTGACTTTATATATACATACATACAAAAACCAACTGAATGCATATAAATGCGAATACATCCATTCATCTCCAAATTATCATTGTTCATCATAAATCTTTCCCTTTGCTGCTTCATTAGCTTCTAGCTAGGCAAGACTGTTGTCTGCATTGTTATGGTAATTGGGAGCCTATGTGCCAGTCTTCAGGGTTGAAGGGTGAATTAGCAGTTCTACATTAACAATCAGCAGAGCTTTATTTTATAGCAAAGGAGGATTATTTTATTATTACCTAAATATCTAGTTCTGCTGTGGAGCCGCAAAAATTTTAAGTCATTTGCTATAGGCAAATGGATTTCTGAGTTGTCAACTGATGTTAATAGCATTGCTGAAGGCTTTTTGCGAATATGTTGGGATCACCAAAATAGAGCTGTGGATCAAAACCCTAATGCAATATTAGTTCCTTCCCATATGTGTGGACAACTAAAGTAGGAAAAACAGAAAGTGTAAGAACTTATGAGGTCTCATTCAAGAATAAAGCACCAAACTTGAGCCTATATGTGACATTAAGGGTTATTAGGTTGTTTACAGAAATAGAACAGCACTCTAAATTCTGTTTCCATGGAGAAAATTGCTGTACCTAATAAACAAATATAATTACAATACAAAAACGTGTCTGGTGACAAACTTAAGGCTGCCTCATTCTGTGAATGATCAGGTACAAAATGTTTCATCTTAATACATTTAACTTTTAAGGCATTGCTGTCGGAAGAAATAGAAGAACCTACAATAAAGTCTTAGCATGAAATGGAAGTGTTGCAAAATATGTCCTGCGTCCATTGGGCTACATGCTTTCTTCTCTGCTTCATCTTGAGCATGTTCCTGGGCACACACTTAGACATTCTCAATCATCGTTCTGCTCTTCTTCACCGTTATCTCCTTCATGGGCCCCATCACATCTTCAGCAGATCAATTGTCAATGTGCTTTGTTGAGTTGAGGTTGGTCAGCGGCTTCTTTCTGGCCTGTTTTTGAACTGATGCGCTCGTTCACTGTCTGAGGCAGGATGAGTTGAAATCTCTTATGTCTCATTGGCAATCAAATTTCTGTGAAACGCTCAGAGTGCTACTTTGTGCAGATGCTAGCTTGCCGATTTTCTACTTGAAACACCAATGGGCTTTATAGCCTGAGAGTGATTTCAGTTAGTGAAAGTCTAATATATCTAATATAAACTAATATTGTCGGAAGAAAACCTCGTATCTCCATTTTTGACGTTTTTCAGTTTTTGACATTATTTGGAAATACCTGCTGCCCTTTACATTGTGTGTGAATTTCATGACGAACGAACTAAAAGAAATGACCTAAAATGATTTGAAAGAAATTCTGGTTCCATTGACTTGCATTTAAAGTAAAGTAGGTTTTTTCCTTCTGCTGTAAAGTTACTATTTTGGAGATGCAAGGTTTTCTTCCAAACAACAGCAGTACGGTGCATTATGCTATGATTTTCATCTACACAGTTAGCTTTATCTGAGATGGGCAAACCACTCCCACAAGTAGTGAACAGATTGTATAGTAGATGTTTCATAGTAATTAAAAAAACAAATGCATAATTTTTCTTTTTGCTCTTAGAGGTAAATGTACTGTGCAAAAAGTCAGAGAAAAAGCAGAAAACCTATGGCTGTTGTCAGAAGAAAATCTCATAATTTTTAAATCTCATGCATATTGTGCTTTACATTTCTGATTAATTTCATGGTGAATAGACCAAAAGAAAGGACCAAAATGGCTTGGAGAAAAGTCTGGTTCTATTGACTTCCACTAAAAATAAAGTGTGTTTTGTCCATCTCCTGTAACGTTATCATTTTGGAGATATGAGGTTTTCTTCCAACAGCAGTGATATATTTAACACACAATTAAACAGAAACCCATCCATCCATCCATCCATCCATCCATCCATCCATCCATCCATCATCTTCCGGTTCTCCGGGGTTCGGGTCGCAGGGGCAGCATCCTAAGCAATGAGGCCCAGACCTCCCTTTCCCCAGCCACTTCCACTAGCTCCCTGGGGGGGATTCCGAGGCGCTCCCAGGCCAGCTGGGCGATATAGTCACGCCAGCGTGTCCTGGGTCTTCCCCGGGGTCTCCTCCCGGGTGGACTTGCCTGTGACACCTCCCAAGGGAAGCGTCAAGGAGGCATCCTAATAAGATGCCCGAACCACCTCAACTGGCTCCTCTTGACGTGGAGAAGCAACGGCTCTACTCTGAGTCCCTCCCGGATGACCGAACTCCTCACCCTATCTCTAAGGGAGAGTCCAGACACCCTGCGGAGGAAACTCATTTCGGCTGCTTGTATTCGCGATCTTATTCTTTCGGTCATTACCCAAAGCTCATGACCATAGGTGAGGGTGGGAACGTAGATCAACCAGTAAATCGAGAGCCTTGCCTTATGGCTCAGCTCTTTCTTTACCACAACAGACCGGTAAAGAGCCCGCATCACTGCTGACCCAGCACCAATCCGCCTGTCAATCTCCCGCTCCCTTGTACCATCACTTGTGAATAAGACCCCGAGATACTTCAACTCCTTCACTTGAGGTAAGAGCTCATCCCCGACCCAGAGAGGGCTCTCCACCCTTTCCCACCTGAGAACCGAACAGAAACCTCAACAATTAAATATAATGTGACATTGTTCAGTATCTAGTGTGTCCACCCATTGCCTTTATTCTAACTGTCATTCTTTTCTGGAGACTTCAAAGCAATTTGCAGGGATGTTTCCACACCTCCAAAACTCAGTCTTAGAAGTTTGCATTTTCATTTTCTCGCAATCCAAATAATCCCAAATACATCCTGTAATGTTGAGTTTGGGCCTTGTGGGTGGTCAGTCTAATATTTAGAGAACTCCAGCAGCTTCTTTGTTTAATTTGGAAGACCAGATTTTTTTAAGATTTGAAGCTGAAGTGGAGTTTGGAATTCTTCTGTCTCTCAAAGAGAAAAGCTTTGAGGCCTGTTTTGTGAATTCAGTCTGTGCCTTTGCCGTATGATGGTGGTATGAGGGGAAACTGTCTGACCGATGGGGGGGAGAAAAAGTTTTGGGTGCCTTCTGCTGGAAGCGATAAGCTATCAACCCCTGTTGATGGATAGAGGTAGGACCAGTGCGCAAAATACTGCCTGCTGTTTGGTTGTCCTATGTTGGCTGGTTACTCAGGCATTGGCTGGCTTTTTTGTAACTCTGAGGCAGATCAGTGCTGCATCACTAAGAGACAGCTCACTGTTTCCTGAAGCAAGTTAAATGATCTTTCCCTGAATTTTCAGCATAACATCATAATTTTCAGGGACCCCCCAGAATTTTGATTTTGAGACATTCAGGGGGTCCAAAAGATTAATTAGGTTCTCCCAGATCATCTAGGACTGCCTACATTTCACACCTTGGGTAGAAGTGACAAACAAATCTGAGGAACAGGAAGGAGATGGAGTGCAAATATTTCATCATGGGTTACAAGGTAGAGAAAAGACGTTTAAGGGCATCACATTGAAAGTGGGAAGGATTGCAGGAATGGTCCTCCCACAAACTCCAATTATTCCATAACTCCATTTATCTGGTGGCAACTTGATAAGAGCTTGACTTCTCTCTTCCTTTTGCCTTTGGATTATTTGTGATTATGCCAATACTGTTGTCATGCAATTCATATTATTCCTCTTCTTGGTTGTTATTTTTCTGCCGGATTTTTGTCATCCAAGTAGTCATCCAGCAGTTTTTGAGAATTCCGGAATGTTCCATTCAGTCAAGAATAGTTTGCCTTTTGACTGAACGTACATTTTTCACACGATGATTATTAAATGACATACTTTTTAGGATAGGAATGAATGAAGTGCAAAAGTTTGTGTACTCAGCTAATATTACGATGTCCATTAGCAACACCGTATTAATCACATAGAATACCATAGCAATCACCTAGCAGCACCCTAGAAACCACCAGAAGTACCATAGCACCCACCTAGCAAGCTTAAACTGCACAGTCCCTCTGTTTTCTTGAGATAAGGCCCTTTTCTAGGTTTATATTTTATCTCCTCAGAAATATCTCCTGAAAAATTAATAACTTGTACCCAATTGCCATTTTTGACTGCAAAGTAAATAACTGAAGTGTGGTCTCTGACTTTTGTAGGCGTGTTGACTCGGAAATCGTTTGCAGCATAGTTTCATCACAATGTCTTATTCCATGTTAAAATACATGCAACATAGTATTTACTGATAACTGAATGTCAAGTGGGCTCATTTTTGCAGATGCACAGCATGCGCTCTTGTTTTCTCCAGCAGAAAATGCTAATCTCACTGATATGACTTCAAGCAGACAGCAAATATCCTTCTGCAAATTGTTATCAACCCACTCATCCGTGTGTTTTCTTTCATTGGGCTCGGGCAACTAGCCAAAAGACCTCGAGCTGACAAGCTACACACCAAGCAAGCGCTCAGAGAGGGGAACATCTGTGTGATGATCATGATGGTGTGAAGTTTTTGTGCTTGTGTGTCCGTATGTGTTTCACGTGTGCTGCACTGCAGCGGACAATGCTCATGCCCATTGCGGTCACTCATGCAGCAGTGTTTGGCTCATGAGCTTGGCTGCACACTGACTGCAGATTTTTTTTTTCCATTTCTGAATATAATACACTAATGTTATATTGCCTTGGTCAGTCGTCACGCGGTAGTAAATCGGGTCAGTATGACATGCAGAATATCAAGACTGTCTAGAAGAACAAGGTTCACAAGTGCGTGGTGTTGTCGTTTGCACGGCAGCTCCCTTGGTTCAAATTTCAGAATGTGACAAAAACAAGCTCATATATTTAAGCTGCTGTTTCTGTTTATGCACTTAGAAATTCCACTGGCTATACGTATGAAGAGTAAAAATGAGGCTGAACCACTATCTATGCAAAAATCAATATTTATGAAAGTGAAGCTTCACTTCATAGCTCCTCCGCATGCTCTTGAGGTATATATAGCACCAAAAAGGATTCTTCTATCATTACAAGCTTGACATCCTGACAGTAGCAGAACCCTTTTTGGTGTTATATAAAATCATTTTTAAAAAAGGCTCTATATGGAAGCATATACAGCACATTCTTCATCAGTCTGAAGAGCAAAATCACCATACAAAGAACCATTTAATCATAAATTACTTTTATATAGAACTCATCGTTTTAAAATAAACATTCATTTTACTAAAGAAACACTTGGGAAACCATATTTAAGAGTGGAGTCAGATATGCATTTTGTCTTTGGGGTAAAAATATATCGCTGCTGTCGGAAGACAATCTCCAAAATGGTAACTTTACAGGAGAAGGAAAAAACCTACTTAGCTTTTAATGTAAGTCAATGGAACCAGAGTTTTTTCAAAGTCATTTTGGGTCATTTTTTTAAACCTATTCACCATGATATTGGCACACAATGTAAAGGACAAAAGGCATTTTCAAATAATGTCAAAAACCGAGATATAAGGTTTTCATCCGACAACAGCGATATGTTATGTTAGGTTTTGTCCAGGCAACAGAGATCCATGTATATTTTATTATCAAGTCATGTAATTCATTATCACATTTTAAACAGCTAACCTCTGTCATGTAACAGTTATTAATGCATGTAAACCTTGTTATTTATTAATAGGCTTAATTAAGTATGTATATAAATACCACCATCAGGCCAACAGCAGGATGGTGAGGGTTAAATCCCGACCAGTGGAGAGGGGATAGAATGAAAGGTGGTGTTAGACTGCAGAGAGCAGCAGTCCTGCTCAAGGGATTGTAAAAACAGCAGCAAGTGGAACAAGGATTTTGGAACTCCATTCAAATGATAAGTGAATTTTTCATGAAACATGTTAACAGAGGAAATACATGAAGAAACCGGCCAGCCAGCACCAGTGAGGAGCAGCGGGAATTAATTTAAAATTACAGCGGCAGAGTTTTCCCCTTGTGCCTTATGAAGATGTATTCACAGGGCATTCTCAATACATTCGTATGTATGTGTTACTGGAATATTAAGTATCTGTATTCACTCCATGTTACCTTTTGAAAAGGCAATATTCAGAATACAGAAACTTTTTTAGAAAAAACAAACTTTTAGAATATTCAATCATTAAATAAAAAAACAATGTTCAAAACATCAATATGTGTTCAACTGTTAACTGTGGCATGTACTATAGCAGGCGCCTCATATGAGTTCTAAAAAGGACTTCAATTAGGGTCTTCTTTACACCTGATGAAGTTTCGTCTGAAGCCTGAGTAGACTGATAAATCAATGTGATCAGTTATTAATCTCAGTGTTACTGAGCTCTGCTAAAGCCTGAGTAGACTGATAAATCAATGTGATCAGTTATTAATCTCAGTGTTACTGAGCTCTGCTAAAGTCTGAGTAGACTGATAAATCAATGTGATCGGTTATTAATCTCAGTGTTACTGAGCTCTGCTAAAGTCTGAGTAGACTGATAAATCAATGTGATCGGTTATTAATCTCAGTGTTACTGAGCTCTGCTAAAGCCTGAGTAGACTGATAAATCAATGTGATCGGTTATTAATCTCAGTGTTACTGAGCTCTGCTAAAGTCTGAGTAGACTGATAAATCAATGTGATCGGTTATTAATCTCAGTGTTACTGAGCTCTGCTAAAGTCTGAGTAGACTGATAAATCAATGTGATGATCAGTTATTAACCTCAGTGTTACTGAGCTCTGCTAAAGCCTGAGCAGACTGATAAATCAATGTGATCGGTTATTAATCTCAGTGTTACTGAGCTCTGCTAAAGCCTGAGTAGACTGATAAATCAATGTGATCAGTTATTAATCTCAGTGTTACTGAGCTCTGCTAAAGCCTGAGTGGACTGATAAATCAATGTGATCGGTTATTAATCTCAGTGTTACTGAGCTCTGCTAAAGCCTGAGTAGACTGATAAATCACTGTGATCGGTTATTAATCTCAGTGTTACTGAGCTCTGCTAAAGCCTGAGTAGACTGATAAGTCAATGTGATGATCAGTTATTAACCTCAGTGTTACTGAGCTCTGCTAAAGCCTGAGCAGACTGATAAATCAATGTGATCGGTTATTAATCTCAGTGTTACTGAGCTCTGCTAAAGCCTGAGTAGACTGATAAATCAATGTGATCAGTTATTAATCTCAGTGTTACTGAGCTCTGCTAAAGCCTGAGTGGACTGATAAATCAATGTGATCGGTTATTAATCTCAGTGTTACTGAGCTCTGCTAAAGCCTGAGTAGACTGATAAATCACTGTGATCGGTTATTAATCTCAGTGTTACTGAGCTCTGCTAAAGCCTGAGTAGACTGATAAATCAATGTGATGATCAGTTATTAATCTCAGTGTTACTGAGCTCTGCTAAAGCCTGAGTAGACTGATAAATCAATGTGATCAGTTATTAATCTCAGTGTTACTGAGCTCTGCTAAAGCCTGAGTAGACTGATAAATCAATGTGATCAGTTATTAATCTCAGTGTTACTGAGCTCTGCTAAAAACTGAGTAGACTGATAAATCAATGTGATCAGTTATTAATCTCAGTGTTACTGAGCTCTGCTAAAGCCTGAGTAGACTGATAAATCAATGTGATCAGTTATTAATCTCAGTGTTACTGAGCTCTGCTAAAGCCTGAGTAGACTGATAAATCAATGTGATCGGTTATTAATCTCAGTGTTACTGAGCTCTGCTAAAGCCTGAGTGGACTGATAAATCAATGTGATCGGTTATTAATCTCAGTGTTACTGAGCTCTGCTAAAGCTTGAGTGGACTGATAAATCAATGTGATGATCAGTTATTAATCTCAGTGTTACTGAGTAGATTGTCTCCACTTACTATATAGGTCCACTTTGCGGTTCTACAGACTGTATTCCTGTTTCTCTGCATACTTTGTTAGTCCCCTTTAATCCTGTTCTTCAGTGGTCAGGACCCCCATGGACCCTCACAGAGCAGGTACTAATTGAGTGTTGGATCATTCTCAGCAGTGCAGTAACGTTGACGTGGTGGTGGTGTGTTAGTGTGTGTTGCGCTGGAATGAGTGGATCAGGCACAGCAGTGCTGCTGGAGTTTTTAAACACTGTGTCCACTCACTGTCCACTCTGACACTCCTACCTTGTCAGTCCACCTTGTAGATGTAAAGTCAGAGACGACAGCTCATCTGCTGCTGCACAGTTTGTGTTGGTCCTCCTCTAGTCCTTCATCAGCGGTCACAGGACACTGCCCACAGGATGCTGTTGGCTGGATATTTTTGGTTGGTGGACTGTTCTCAGTCCAGCAGTGACACTGATGTGTTTACAAACTCCAGCAGCACTGATGTGTCTAATCCACTCAGACAAGCACAACACACACCAACACACTACCACCACATCAGTGTCACTGCCAAGAATGATCCACCATCCAAATAGTTCCTGCTCTGTGAGGGTCCATGGGGGTCCTGACCACTGAAGAACAGGGTAACAAAGTATCAGAGAAACAGATGGACTACAGTCTGTAAAGTGCAGCTATACAGTAAGTGGAGCTGATTAAATGGACAATGAGTGTAGAAACAAGGATGATGATGATCATAATGGTATGCCTGATCAGTGTAAATGACATATATTGGATATTATGCACAATTCTATGGACACTTTCAAACATATGGCCTCAAGCTTGCTAAAATAAGTTATTCTGATGCAGTTCAACTCCAAATGCTGGGGATTTAAATGCTGCCTCACAGTGTTCAGTTGAGCTTGTGCCCTTTTTGAGACCCAAGAAAAGCTTGCCACAAACATTGGTATAAAAAGAGAGCAAAAACTTGGCACAAAAGAGCTCTGAGCTTGAAACACCGATGTTTATTTCATACTACAACCAGGACTTCAACCAATTAGTTCTCCAAAAACACAACAGCCAGCGTGGTTAAAAAGCATTACAGAAAAGTAATTTGGATTTACAGCGTATTACATTAATATGACATCCATCAGGCCTTATATTTCAAGAGCAATCGATGATTATGTGATTTACACAGCATGATGCCATATGAGGCATTGAGTAAATTCACCCTTTTTGCCCCTGAACTGGATGGCATAATTTATCACCACTGCTTTAGGAGAGAGCTGCAGTAAATTAATAAGAAAGCTATGTCTAGCCTCTTCGGTTAAGTACTTTCAGATTCCTGTGCATTAAGGGAATATGGTCTTACAGAAAACCATCGAAGGTTAAGATCATTATTCTCAACCTTACTAAATATTGATAAAGGTTCTTTATTTGGTTTATATATAGATTTTAAAATGGCTATGAGACTGTAGGCTTGGCTTTATTCTCTGTCCCTGGTCTGTATTTGAAACTTGGCCTTGGTGCTTTGGAGGATAGTCTTCTTAACCAGGGTCTGAGCCTTGGATTTGAAACAAGACCACTATATCGACATTAGGATACCATATTCATAACATGCCTGCATCAAATAGACCACTGACACTTTTCCTCTTTAGTTTTGCACTAATGTAGCTTATGAGTAGTTGAAGGTTTTCATACATACTGCATGCATAAATAATCGCACTTTTGCCTCAAACCGCATCAAGCTGTTAAGCAGTGGTGGACAGTAACTAAGTAAATGTAATTCATTACTGTACTTAAGTAGTTCTTTTTGTGTATCTGTACTTTACTTAAGTATTTCCATTTTGGGCAACTTTTTACTTTCACTCCACTACATTTCAGAGTCTAATATCCGACTTTTTCCTCCTACATTTTGAGAAATCTGTGGTTCCTTTTGGTTCCTGTGTGTATAAAAACGTAACATGTCAAAAGAAAAGTGCAAAGCCAGAGCACCAATCAGGGCCCAGCGGTCACTTTGTTTAGAGCTGGTTTTGATCTGTTGGTCATACCGACCCAGTGCAGCACACGGTTCAATGTCAGCGCAGCAGCGTAAAAATTTGGGAGCGCATGCGTCACCTAAATGATGAACTAACCTAACTTTGTGTAAATAGAGCACAATATAGAAATATGTCCACATATGCAGTCGAGACTGGCGTGTTTCTTTTTTTCTGAATTTCTACAAACACCATTTCATTTTATAGTAAATGAGTTTGGGCTGGTTAATGTTTATGAACAGACGCCTACAGATCAACATAGTAAAGCAGCTCATCTGTGATCCTGAGTTTAAAGCCAGTTTTTATTTAACTTAAACTTGGAACTAAGTTGTAAATAAATCTGAAACTGAAACTTTGCTTGTGTGTAAAAAGTGATTTCAGAGCCACTCGGTTCTCCCTGATGGAAACTGTTTACCTTCAGTGTTTTGTGCTTCTGATCATTTTAATAGACGTCAGCATCACTAATTAATGACGTTCTATTAAAAGACTGGTTTACCAAGAGAGACGCTGGAGGACTTTCACCTGAAATGAGTTCATGAAGCCAGTCTGGTTATAAAAATGATAACAGGACATCAGAGCCAGAATTACTCTTTTAGTACTTTTACTTTATACTTAAGTACATTTGAAGGCAAATACTTTAGTACTTTTACTCAAGTTGAGGTCTAGAGTAAGGACTTCTACTTTTACTGGAGCAATATTTTACCTTGGGTATCTGTACTTTAACCCAAGTACACGATTTGTGGACTTCGTCCACCTCTGTTGTTAAGCAATCTCAAATAGACTTAACATAATAACCTAACATAACTCATATATAAAATGTCCTACTATCTATACAAATTGCAACTCATACAACTTATATGGTACATATTGTAACACATGGGAGCCAGTGGTATTCTGGAGAAAGTGTGCTGTGTGTTTATTCTGGCTTTTTCAAGAATCTTGGTCAAAAACAGGGGTCAGTGCACAGGCAGAGCAAGTAATTGTACGTTTAGGAAGCACTGGTGCAGAAAGTAACTAGGAGGAGGAGCCAGGGCAAAGTTGCAGCAGGAGATTTGAACAGCAGAGGATGGGTCCAGCACCAGAGTGTTCTGGGATGTGGGGTCTGGGTCTAGGCCTTAGCCTCAACTTTTAGGGGTCTGGTCAGGGGGAGGGTCTGGAATTCAGTCATGGTCAGATTATTTTTTTTCCTCTAAAGTCATGTTGGACTAACAATCCTCACTCTTGTTACTTCATATCTTAGACTGCGTTTTAGGGGTTAGTCACTGTCCAGAGTAAATTATTATACACAGTTTAGCCAAATTAAACATATTTTACAACCAGGGAAGGATTACTGACCACATGAGTGGGGCCATCTCTGTCTATTGATTTATTGATATGACACATGATAAAATGTGTACCAGTATTTAAAGATTCAACCAATCTGATTGGCTAATGAGTAGAAAATAAAGATTTTTTTGTGTTTGCTTCCTTTGTTTTGCCTTAACTACAACAGTCCTCAAAGCAGGACTGCCAGCTGTATCCAGAGAAGACTATGGAAAGTAAAACAGAAAATGATTCACTCGTTGAAATCATAAATACATTATTATGCAGTAGTAACATAGTAATTACTGAATATTAAGTATTAAAATAAGAAAATGAGAAGTCTAGAGTTTATGGGTCAAGGGTGTATACAAGCACTATACAAAATGTTTACATTTGAGAAATTCTAGTAATGTTATGAGTCATTATGTCAGCATGACAATAATGCAACTGGTAATTTTGCGTAGTTGAACAACTGTAAAACGCGCAGCACCAGCTTGCATGGCCCAGAAATAGGCCCACAGCCAATTAGCGCTCTTCTGCCTAGTCCATGAAGTGAAGTTGATCCTTTGTGGATTTGAACTTCTAGCGTAGGATTTTCAGTTCTCTGCAATATTAACACATCCTGTCATTTCAGCTTTAGCGGCGGGGTAGACGAGCTGGCTAAAATAAAAAAGGGGGGGGGGTGGGATACAGTAATCAGCATCACCTCTTTCATCTCCTGCCTCGTTTGTACGACCTGTTCAGCACAAATCTGGCCTGGATGGTTCACAAGGAAAGAAAAAGGGAGCTATAAAATAATTATTGTTCCTCTATAATACAGTGGGAGTCGTTGCATTTGAGATTGCATCACTGCCCTCAGCTAGTTTCCTCGGCTTAGAGGGGGATCATTCTGCTGAGCCGTTTCACCCTCGCATTTCATACAGGCTCTTCCGTCTAAAAAAAGCTTCATCCAGCAGGGCTGAGAAATCCTGTCTTATTCAAAACCCTTAGCTATGGGGATCTGCAGGGTGTGGAGGGGGGATATCCTGCCTTCTCAGTGTCAGCTTGGCCACATGTTTCACTGCTGATATCCACTCACTGGTCCAGGAGTATTTCTACTTGTTTAGGAATGACACTGTCTAAGTTCTCAAGTGACAGGGCCAGAGGTTAAAGCCATTAGGCTGGCTATTGGACCTTAAAACTACACAACATTCTTTCTGAAATAAACCCTCATTATCCAGCACAGTTACCAGGTTTCCACCACTGAGGTGGGATATATAGGGTGGGTAACTAGCCTATATTCAGTGTGACATGATGTTGATAACTCTTTTCAACTCCAGAACCTCTACAGCTATGAAAAGATTTTAGGCAATAATGAAAAACGTAGATGAAACATGTTTTAGAATTTGATGTAGAAAGCTTTTTAGAAAGCTTTGATTGATGCTTAGTCGGCATTTTGCATGATGATCAAAACACATGCATGTTTTGAATTCTATAGGTCTACAGTTGAGCCTGATGAACATATGTTTATATTCCTATATATGACCAGGAAAAAAATTCAAGAAAAAAAACAACATAAAGTTGGGTCACTACGAGTCAACAGAACTGCTTCTGTGTGCTTCAACACAGATTCCACAGCTGTGTCCAGACCTAAAGGTAGCTCAATGCCTTGCTGCCAGTGCTGTCTTATGAATCAGTGTCTTAGAGGGCTTCTAAGAAGTGGTATTAACAGAAATGAAATGCTAGATATTAGCATTAGCCATTAGAGAATTTAAAGGCATCCACCCAAATGTAAAGCATTTTAAGAACCTTAGTACAGTGCACCTTTTAAAACAAAAATGTGGTATTTTCCAAAAATTAAACATTACATGCAATTTTAGACTTTTACAAGACAGTAATGCCTCCTGTTATGATGTATGGTTTGGACACTGTGGCTCTGTCTAAGAGACAGGAGGCTGAGCTGGAGGTGGCGGAGATGAAGATGCTGAGATTTTTGTTGGGAGTGACGAGGCTGGACAAGATTAGAAATGAGCAGATCAGAGGGACGGTGAAGGTGGAGCAGTTTGGAGATAAAGCCAGAGAGGCCAGGTTGAGATGGTTTGGACATGTGTTGAGGAGGAATAGTGGATATATTGGGCAAAGAATGTTGGAGATGGAGCTGCCGGGCAGAAGGAGAAGAGGTAGACCTCAGAGAAGGTTTATGGATGTAGTGAAGGTGGACATAGAGATGGTTGGTGTGAAAGTAGAGGAGGCAGTAGATAGGGCAAGATGGAGGCAGATGATCCGCTGTGGCGACCCCTAAAGGGAGCAGCTGAAAGAAGAAGAAGAAGACATGCAATTTTAGACTTATGTACAGTAATAGTACAGGGAGATTCATTCGAAAGAGACCCAGAATATTCTGTTCTAACTCCTGTTCAGATGATGCAATCTGAACCAAAAAATATGGTATATACATTGACGTATGTGTGAATGTGTAAGAGATTGCATTACATGCGATGCTGCAAGTGATCTCTGTTTTCTACCAGACACATTCTGATGCGGTGCTCTATGTTTCTGAACATATTGGCATTAGAGCATTAAAGAGATTAAAAATCATGACGGCTGTCCGGGACCTACCTCACTGCTCCAACGCAAGGGCATCCTGGCTTGTTTGAAGCTCCATATACTGAGGAATGTTTCATTCAGATTGCTTCATTCTAGCGAGAGTATTACAGAATATTCATGGCCTCTTTTAAGTGAATCTCACTGTACACATCATGGTTTTCTTCTTTCTGTGTATCATGTGCTTTTGTTTACATCTACCACATGCCTTTGTTTTCTAGTGCCACATGTTCCTGTGTTAGCTCCTCCTCTGTCTTTTCCTGACTTTGGTCTTCATTTAATCTTTGTTTCTTAGCCCCACCCACTCTCAATCGTCTCAGGTGTTCCTTGTCTCCGGCGTTAGTATATATACCCATTTTTCCTTTGTTCCCAGCAATGTTGCATGACCCTGATCCTTGTGTTCTTATTTCCCTGCTTGTCTTCCCTGTTTTCTTTGTCTACATTTAAACTTTTTGTTTCAATGCTTTACTAGTCAATTCATGTTCTTAGTAGTTTCCTTTGTTACGATGTTTTGGTGGGTTGTCTATAGATCCCAGCACTATTCTTGCCCTACGATGGACTTGTGACCAGTGATTGGTTTGCCTTCTGCCCACTGACTGCTGGGATAGGCTCCAGCACCCAATGATCCAGAAGGATAAGTGGCTTGGACAATGTGTATGCTTGTGTGTGATAATTCTCTTAAAACAGGTATTAGTAAAGACTCATTAAATGCACTTTCATTTATAGTTTATGTACTCATAGCTACTTTTAATTACTAGCTAAATTAAGCAGCTATTTGTGTAAGAATATATAGCCAACCAGCTAATTACTTCTTTGGGTGAGCCTCTGCTTGAAGGCTGGTACATGTAAAGTTCCATTTGTCATACACTTTAAATATTACAACTTATGTAAATGTGATCATTTATATCTGAAAGCTTTTTTTCTTGTGAGTAGACAAGCATCATTATATACTGACATATGGCCCTTCAGATGACATTTTAATTCCCTCTTCCAAGTAAATAGTAAAACCTAAAGACCCCACCTTCTTTCTGAAATGACAGGGCAAGAGGCCACAGTTTCTTGGCTGCCATTTCTACTAAACTATGACATAATCTTAATGAGAAGTGACATCAGCTCCAGTGACCCAGACAGAAACAGGGGGTGGAGATGGAGCAGCTCCAGAAGGTCTGAGGACCTGTAAAATGACCTAGCACAGGTTAATGTCCCCATTCTCCTCACTCAAAATAAAGTAGCTACAAGCATGTGACTCGCTGTGGAGAGTATGGCACGCAGCAGTTCTTTTAAGTGCTATAATGTGCAGACGTAAATACATGGAAATGCTATGGATATATGCATATGTATTAATGCAGTGGTCAGCACTTTTTTTGATGTCCACTCTAGATGTTTGTAAATGTATACTTTGCCCATAACTGTTAAAAATACAGGGTAATTAAAAAAGATTAATCCCATTTTAAAGTCCCATATTTTTACAACTGTTAGGCGCCTAGCAACCAATCACATACCAACAGAAAGAGGGGGCAAGGAGTTTCTGACTCTCACTGGAAGATGCCTCCCTTCGGTCTGTGAGGACATGGAGACCCATCTGAGAAATCAGATGAATCTTTCTGAATTATCCAGTATATTCAATTCATATTCCTTTTTTTGCTACGAGCCAGCCTACGAGAGTCTTTGAGTCACTGACTGACTGACTGACTGACTGATATCTATTGTTGAAATGCTCAATGCATAAGCATCACCCAAGACAAGCAGTAGGTGGCACTATGAAAAACGACTTCCACCCTCAAACCCTTCCAATGCAACCAGTACAAGGCTAGATAGAGAATGAGTTTTTCTTTTCTACAAGTAAAATACATGTTGCTTAACCACACATGTAGACTTTTGTGTGATGGTATGCGAGTTGATCTTCTTAGAGTTTGATAGATGTTACTATGCAAACAAAAGTCTAGAGCTGATGTTTAGAGCGAACATTGTCTTTATGTGTTCATTCAGGCTATATCAGGCACAGCATGTCATGGTATGCTGTCACTGTAGCAGAGCCTGTAAAGATATAAAACCATGGACATAAACTATACCCTGAAATAATCCTGTTAGAAGCTTCTTCCAGTGTCTCAAGCAATTATATCTAATGTATCATCATTAGCTCTGATTATTGTACTTGAATTGAACCATAAGAACTAATTCTTGTAGGAATGTGAGGCTGAGTAATCAATTATGCCAGTGATTGCAGACCTATTCCTCATCAAAATTGATGGTTAATTATGTCATTAAGTGAAGCTCGGTAGTTAGATTTGTACAATGAATGCTTCATTTGAGTTCAAGAGGGGTGAGCTGTTGCAATTTGGTTAATTTTCTTGTTGTGTTTTTTTTTTTTCTTTCAATTGTTTTTCCTTATTTTATTTCTCATTCCTTTTCCAGAGTTGTTTCATTTTTACCACTCATTGTTAGGCACAGTTATTATCAGAGCTTTATCGATGACAGGCAAACAAAGGCATTTTAACAGAACACCAGCTGCATTGTACAACACCCGGTTTGTTACTTACAACACAATTTAGACTGTCCTGAGAAAATTACCTCTGTTGATTACATTTGTACAGAGAGACTTGGAGGTGAGGATTAAAACCCTTGTGAGCTCTTGAAACATGGTTCTTCAAGGGTTCTTTAGTTAAGGCAAATATAGAACATTATTTCTATATAGAACCATTTCATGCCCAATGGGTTCTTTGCATGGTTAAAGTGTTCCTTAGATTGATGGTAAATGTGTTGTATATGGTTCTGTACAGAACCTTTCTGAAATAGGTTCCATATTGCACCAAAATAGTTCTGCTATTGTTACAATATTAGCTTGTATCAGTAGTACAACCATTTCTGGTGCTATATGGTTCTATATAGAACCTGCTACTAAAGCGATCTACATAGCACTGCTATGTTGAGCTTGCAACAAGAGTAGAACCCTTTCTGGTGCTATACAGAACCCTTTTCAAAAATGTTCTATATAGACCCATACAATACATTCTCCATCAGCCTTAAGAACACTTTTATGACGCAAGGAACCCTTTAATCATGTAAAGGGCTCTATGAGTGTTTATGCTTCTACATAAAATTTCTTTACTAAAGAACCCTTGAAGACCCATCTTTTTTAAGAGTGCTGAGCTGTAGGAGACCATCAAAGCCTATTTGATCTTCAAATCATCTTCCTTGGAGTTATACATTATATTAGCATGGATGAAGTACACATGTCATGTACTTGAGTTAAAGTAGACACACCCAAGGTAAAATATTACTCCAGTAAAAGTAGAAGTTCCTCCCTTTAGACCTCCACTTGAGTAAAAGTACTAAAGTATTTGCCTTCAAATGTACTTAAGTATTGAAAGTAAAAGTACCAATCTTATTGAAAGAATGGCGTTAATTAGTTTGACACTAATGTGTGTTAAAATGATCATAAGCACAAAACACTGAAGGTAAACAGTTTCCATCAGGGAGAACCGAGTGGCTCTGAAATCACTTTTTACACACAAGCAAAGTTTCAGTTTCAGATTTATTTACAACTTAGTTCCAAGTTTAAGTTAAATAAAAACTGGCTTTAAACTCAGGATCACAGATGAGCTCCTTTACTATGTTGATCTGTAGGCGTCTGTTCATAAACATAAACCAGCCCAAACTAATTTACTATAAAATGAAATGGTGTTTGTAGAAATTCAGAAAAAGCCGCGTCAGTCTCGACTGCATATGTGGACATATTTCTATATTGTGCTCTATTTACACAAAGTTAGGTTAGTTCATCATTTATGTTGAACAGACTCTCCCAAAGTTTTACGCTGCTGCGCTGATGTTGAACCGCGTGCTGCACTGGGTCGGTATGACCAACAGGTCAAAACCAGCTCTAAACAAAGTGACCGCTGTGCCCTGATTGGTGCTCTGGCTTTCGCCTCTTTTTATTTTGACATGTTTGTCACGATTGTCCCCTCCCAGTCCTGTCCATGTGTTCGTGTTGTGTTTTGGTTTAGCCCGCGTGTTCTTTGTTTTGGTTTTGTAGTCCAGCCCCCTTGTTTAGTGACTCCACCCCTGATTGTTCACACCTGTGTTTCCACCTGTGTCTTGTGATCTCTTGTTGGCCCTGTTGTATTTAAGCCCTGTGTTTGCCCTTTGTCTGGACTGGTCTTTGTCTGAACTGTCTGAAGTGTTGGATGTGTTGTATTCTCGTGGTGTTTGGAGTTTGATTCCGTGCTCTTTATTGTCATGTCTGTCCTGCAATCTCTACATGTTGGATCTATGACCCTGGACTGTCTCGATCCTGATTTTGGATTTGCCCATAATCAGTGCTTATCTCAGCACATGCATCCACCTCCTCGCTCCCATCCATTACAATGTTACATTTTTATACACGCATAAACCAAAAGGAACGTGATAATGTAGCAGAGTAAAAAGTAAGATATTACACTTTGAAATGTAGTGGAGTGAAAGTAAAAAGTCGCCCAAAATGCAAAACTTCAGTAAAGTACAGATACACAAAAAAACTTCTTAAGTACAGCAGCGAATTACATTTGCTTAGTTACTGCCCACCACTGTGTATTAGGAATATTTTAAACAGTTTCTGTTTGTTGGCTATACAGGTTTGGCTGACAAGTAGAAAAGATTCACTGTCAAGCTGGACAGCTGGGAACATGTGATGTGGGCTGAACACTTCCATTGCCTTACTTATATAAGCAAGTTGTTCCAGATGTTGACAAAAAACTTTTTATTTCCCTAAAAGATTTTGAATATTGGTTGATGACTTCTTTGATGCTGCCTTTCTCCCTTCAGCAGTTAATTACTGCTGTTTATGTAGTCCAGCGCTGTCATTCACTCCCAGTAGAGGTATTTACGAGAGTCCCTGTTGTCCATGGTTTTTAGTTTGAGGAATTAGCATTGAGTTTCTTGCTCAAAAGCTTCTGCAGATGCAAATAAATCCCAGAAATTTGTCTCAGTGTCTGATGTTAGAAAAATTAGTACTTGTCAATCATCAGGCAGCATCTGGCAATGAGCTTGCAAAATCCACCCAGTTTCTCTCCAAGGTTACGACTCCAAGGTAATGAAAATCCAATAGGTTCCTGGATGCCTGTGGAAACCGTGTCTGTGTCTTCGGGGTGATAATTAGTGCTTAAGAAATGTCACTTTCATTTGAAGCATGGGACTGTGTTGTGTGCGCCCCCCGCAAACACGGAACAGTGCCTCTTTGCCTTCAGCAAGAAGACAGTGGAACTGGGTAATGATGCGGTATGAAGGCCTTGAAAGGAACTCCGCAAACCTGAGCTTTAGCTGGCAAGGTTGGGTAGTGACAGCCCTCCTATGCCAGACTTCCTCTCCCCTCCGGTAATTAAAGCACAAGGACAACCTAAAGGTTAGTTCAAGATGATAACTCAATTATCTTAATCCCTTCCCTCACTTCCTTCATTCTTTTGCCTAATGAATGAGTAGAGGCTGCGGGTTTGGGAACTTTGAGGCATGGAAGAGATTTTCACTGAACTTTATAGTGAATTGTCAGGCCAACTCTATAGACACATGCTTCTTGATCTCAACGGCACTGATGCCCTTGTCACATGGTTTCTTGGTAATTGAAGCAAACAGCACATAGGCCTGGTGGTATAAACAGCCACTGTGACATTAGCAGCACTTGACAGTTGCTCTGCATGCGGGTTTACTGTACACAGTTTCGAATCAGCAGATTTCATTGTTATTATGAAAATGACTTCAGTATTGGCCTCTCCAAAGCTTCTCAGCTTGCAGCTGCATTCATGATGTAACTGCTAGAAAACCCAAGCTACAGCACAGAAGATGTCACAAGAAAATCATGCTCATGTGCAACTATCAGTCATCATTCGCTTTTTTTGTTAGCCTCATCTCTCATCTCCCAAGTGGATGATATTCCTCCAGAGTAACGTAGATGTTTCTTGGTGTTTCTATAAATATTTTTGGAATAATACAGCCCACAAATGCAGTTTAAGCAGTGCCTGAATCTGTAGTACCAGCCCTTTTGATTCCATCTTATCACGAGATTGTATGTAACTCATATCCAGAGTTATGATTGACAAATTGAGACAGACATGATCTGCCTTTCACGGTGTGTAATCATTTATGTTGAAAAGACTCCGCTGCGCTGATGTTGAACCATGTGCTGCACTGGGTCGGTATGACCAACAGGTCAAAACAAGCTCAAAACAAAGTGACCGCTGTGCCCTGACTGGTGTTCTGCTTCATGCTTCTTTTGTTTTGACATGTTGTGTTTTTAGACACACATAAAAGGAACGTGATAATGTAGTGGAGTAAAAGTAAGATATTTGACCTTGAAATGTAATGCATGTAAAAAGTCACCCAAAATGGAAAAACTTCAGTACAGATACCCGAAAAAACTGCTGTGTGTAAGTGATGGACGCATGTGTCTGTCATCTGCCTCTCGCCTGTAATCGGTGGATTAGTGCAACTGTCTACATCTCGTTTGAAACTGACAAGTAGGTATTCAGGAATTAAGGCCTAGCCCAGAAAATGATGGCATGACCACTCCAGGTAAGGGGAGAGAACCTGCCCCAGATGGAGGAGTTTAAGTATCCCAGGGTCTTGTTCACGAGTTAGTGATGATGATGACTAAGGCCTAACCCATCACATTGAAAACCTTTTGTTTTTTGTTCATTCAAATCGGATACAAGCGTGAAATGGTGTCTAAAAAAAGTACAGCTGCTGATGTTCCTGCAGAAGTTTTGGAAAACATGTACTTATTACTTTATTATCTTGGTAAACTCATTTCAAGCACCTCATAATTAAGCTATGTTTTTGCAAGACATATTAAGAATTTCTAGAACTGGACATCGATTTCTCAACGTTAGGTTGAATTATCTCTTCACACAGCGCTCCAGGTGAAAAGAGCCTCATTACAGAGAGAGCAGAGATTGTTCAGAACATTTTGATATATATCACGTTGGTATCATGTTGTACTCGAGTACCTTTCAAAGCAAATTTCAGAACATGTGCAAAAAACAAGAAAATGTCCTTAGACCCCAGAGGTGTCAATGTGCATTTGGCCATTTCACTTTGTGTAAATGCTGTCCAAGTGAGTAGACTGTTGGGATAAGAAAGTCTTCAGCTTGTAGTTACCATTGGATTTTAAGGCGTGTTTTGGGTCATTGTCCTGTTGTAGAGGCCGTCCTCTTTTCAGCTTTAGTTTCTTAACTATTTCACATTTGTTTACAAAATGTGCTCACGTTTAGTTTAATCTTTTTTCATCTACATGTGCATCTGTTCATTTCCTTTGCCACCGGCTGCTACACACTATGGTTATAATACATCCACCTACCTGGTTAACAGTAGGCAAGGTGTTCTTTTCATCGGATGCTGCTTCTTTTTATCCTTTAACATACATTTGGTTGGACTGTGGCCAAGGAGTTTGATCAATCCACAGCACTTGTTTCTGGCTTGTTTCTAACACCTCAAGTTCACTTGTGATGAGATTGCAGAGATTTCCTTCTGTCGACTCTTGCACACAGATCGGGTTTGAGCAAACAACGCTTCACAGTAGACTGATGACCCACTTCACCTGTGAGTGTTTTGCTTTACCTTTCTGGCCAGCATACAAGCAATTCTATCTGAGAGGTTTCTTGGTCAGTTAATAAGCTCATGGTTGTTGAGTTTTAACACAAGGTTTGAAAAGCCAGAGATTTTATTATGCTCTGACAATGCTTATTGAGAGTTCTTGACCTGCCTAGCCTATGTAGCCCTGCTGATGATATTCATATGGGGTGCCACTACTACTAGCAAGGTGTGGGAATTAAATAATTCATGGCTCCAACTTAGTAAGGCATTGAAATTAGATCCTAATGCCTGGCCATGACTTAGTAAGGTGTTGGAATGAGTTAATTAAGCCTTGACCACAGCTTGCAAAGCAAGATCTTGTTCCCATGCCTTACTAAGTTGTGGACATGACTTAATTATCTCATTCCCACACATTATTAAGTTGTGGCCACACATTAGGATCTCATTCTCATGCATTAATATGCTTTATTTTTATTTATGAGATCACCAGCAGGCCTATTAACCAGTCATCTAACAGTGTCCAAACTTTTACACCTGACAATTATTTTTGTTGCATTTTTAAGCTCGTCAGTTGCAAAGCATTTGTGCATTAATTACAGATATTGATACAGAAGTGCATACAGTGACATGTGTTACGCTCTATTGGTACACAAGAAGAGCGACACATACGCTGTTGCTTCTCTAAATGAACCGGTAGAAATCAATATTTAGTTTGATGCAATATCCAGTGCTAGACACTTTGTACTCAAACAGGCTTGATAAGAATGGGACACATCCTTTGAAATGCTGGGCTCATACACAATAGCTGTATCGAGCGTGACTTCTTATTATGACTAGCCCACTTTGCTGTATTTTGGCTGGGTGCTTTAGGCTGTGCGAGTGCTAAGAGGAGCAGAAAAGTGTGAAGTGTGAAGAGGTAGGAGAGAGACAGTGTCACAGCTGCTCTCAGGTTTAACACAGGAGTAACATGATGCACACAGACTGCAGGCTTTTTTACCTCACACACATGTTCATGCACACACACTCATGCTCACTGACCTACACACACTCAAGGACCTAGTCTTTTGCGTGTATTAATCATTATAATTAGCAGCAGAGGCTGCACGCTACTTTCAAAATAGAACCTGCAGTGATGTAGCACTCTCCATTAAGGTGTGTGTTGAGAGTCAGTGTGTGTGTGTGTGTGTGTGTGTGTGTGTGTGTGTGTGTGTGTGTGTGTGTGCTTGTTTGTTTTTGAAAAGTGTCCTGACTTTGTAAAAGCTTTTACATTTTTTTTATTATTTATTTTATACAGTCGATGACTCTTATTTTATTATTAGGAAAAAAACCAAAAAAGCAACAATAAATATATATATATAATATATATACAGCCCCATTTCCAAAACAGTTGGGAAACATTTTAGAAAACACTACAAAGACAATATATCTAATGTTAAATCTGAGAATTGTATTGTTTTTTGAAAAATGTCTGCCCATTTTGAATTTGATGCCAACATTACATTCCAAAAAAATCAGGATGGGGCATCTTTACTGCTGTGTTTCATCACCTCTTCTTTTAACAAAACTCTGTAAGCATTTGGGAACTGAGATGAAATGCTTTCCCGTTGTTTTCGACGTAGGATTTCAGCTGCTCAACAGTTCAGGGCCACCTTTGCCATCATTTTCATTTCATAATGCGCCAAATGTTATCAGTGGTGACAGGTCTGGACTGCAGGCAGGTCAGTTTAGCACCTGGACTCTTTTAATATGGAGCCATGCTGCAGACTGAGGTTTGGCATTCTTGTTAAAATAATAAAGGCCTTCCCTGAAAAAGACGGTGTCTGGATGGCAGCATATCTTGCCAAAACATGTATATATCATTCAGCATTAGTGGTGCCTTCACAGATAACAAGCTAGTGGTCTTTAGACCGGAGGACACAGTGTCCATGATTTCTAAAAAAATTTCAAATGTTGATTTATCAGACAACAAGACACTTTTCCACTTCCAGTCAGTCCATTTTGAATCAGCTTGGGCCCAGAGAAGGTGGCAGCGTTTCTAGATCCTGTTTGTGTAGTTTCTTTAAGTTTCAACTTCCATTTGTGGATGCAGTGATTTCCACAGACAGTGGTTTTCAGAAGTGTTTCTAAGCCCATGCAGTGATTTTTCACTACAGAATCATGTCTGTTTTTAATGCAGTGCCACCTGAGGGCCCAAAGATCACTGCCAACAAATACTGGTTTTTGGCCCTGGCCCTTGCATACAAAGATTCCTCCAGATTCTCTGAATCTTTTAATGATATTATGTACTACAGATGATGTAAAGCAAACGTTTTTGCTATTTTACATTGAGAAATGTTATTCTGGAATTGTTGCTCTATTTGATCATGCAGTCTTTCACAGAGTGGTGAACCCCTCCTCTTCTTTACTTCTGAAAGACTCCGCCTCTCTGAGATGCTCTTTATACCCAATCATGCTGCTGACCTCTTGCCAATTATCCACCAGGTGTTTTTTAGCATTACACAATTTTGCCAGCCTTTGGTTGGCCCCTTCCCAACTTTTTTGGAACGTGTTAATGTAATCAAATTCAAAATGGGCACCTAGTTTTCAAAAATAATAAAATTTCTTAGTTTCAATATTTGATATGCTGTCTTTGTACTGTTTTCAGTGAAATATAGGGTTTAAATGATTTGCACATCATTGCATTTTGTTGTTATTTACATTTTGCACAGCATCCCAACATTTTTGGAAATGGGGTTATATTATTTCTAATAATATTACAAATTATAATAATTAAATTAGTATTACATATCTATTCATACATACACAGTACATCCAAAATTTTTTAAATATCACATATTATGCAACACATATAGGATGTGTTGTTATTGTGTTTAGGTGCTCACCATCATATCATATATCATCAGACATAGTCATTACATATAATACTGACATATATAATGAGATGTTATTATAATATATCAGAATCAGAATCCTTTATTAACCCCAGAGGGAAATTATAGGTGCCTACATGTATACTATACCTATATGACATACATTTTTATCATTTGCATGATAAAAAAAAAAAAAATATATATATATATATATATATATATATATATATATATATATATATATATATATATATATATATTTGTGTGTGAGTGTGTGTGTGTATGTCTTGTCTGGGTATGTTGCCTTCTGAGTTGTACCTTACCCAGTCTAGGCACCATGTGTCGACCTTGCCCACTTTTCCCATGTGTCTGCTGTCAGCTCCGCAGTCTAGTCAGCCAAATCATATGATCCATGATTAAGCTTAATAGCTGCAAATCGCTGTCAATATGTCTCTTGCTCCCCACCATGACCCACTGCTGCTCTTTCCAGTTAATTTACAGCTTGCCATATTATATCACTGCCCCTTTAATTCTATAAATAATCCACGTTTAAGCCCTCTTTTTCCTGCTCAGTGACACCGTGCCAGCGCTCTGCTTACCCGAAAATAAATAAATAAATAAATAAAAAAGGGTGACTTTTAGTGTTTTCGCCCTTTCCATCCCAGTATCGTAGCGCTGCAAAATTAGATGCACCTAGCAGTAAACAAGTGGAGCATTTTGTGGGGCGATGAGTGTCATGGCACATTAGAGTAAGGAAGGTGAGGAGAGATCCCTGTTGCACTGGGTGGAAGACAAAGGACACAAGCAGGATAGGAGGGCCTCATTGTTATTGCTGTAGATGGAGAAATCCAAGTGAACAGCATAAAATGGTCATTTAAGGGAAAACTCCAGGGTTTTTCTATTTAGTCTTTATATGCCACATCTGTACAGTACAAGTGATTTCCTTGGACAAAAATATCCCTAAATATGAAAAGAACAGAAAGCTTGGTGACTATAAACACACATCTTAGAAGCCATTGAGGTGGCACTTTCATTGTATTGTTGCTGTTAAAGCGTTAACCATAAAAATGAATACTAATGCTGTTTTACATATTTTTCAAACTCCAGTTCCTTCTTGCACTGTGTTAAATGGACCAATAGAAATGGTCCAAAATTACTTGGAAAAAATCTTAACTACCATTACAAGTTAAAGACTTTTTTTTTTGGTCTTCTCCTGTAAAGTTTTCTTTTTTATTCTTTTACTAAAATGTGTCAAAATATTGTCCATAATAATTTGTGGTATACTTACCATGTGGCACAGAGAGATTAAGTTAAAATACTGAAGTGTTGCTTCAATTGTCTTGATATTTTTGGTGCTATAATGAAAAAAAAAAACACTGCTGGAAGTGATTATTGTAAATACCCACATATACATGCCCAAGAACTTTAGTGATGGTATCACATCCACCAATCTACACCACTAGCACAGCTGTAGTTATTTAAGTGAAAGGTACATTTTTACACCAACGCATGGATCTTACTAAGTTTAGGTTCTGCGTGAACAGTGAACATACAGCATGACTTCCCAAACACTTCACTGTAGGGGTGGACAGCATAATTGGAGTGTCTATCTCTAGACCAACCACTGTATTTTATCAAAATGTCTCTGAGAAATGTGATACAATGCAACGCCTGTAGAGCTGAATAGGTTGAGTAGGGACAGTAAAAGGCCTTACTTACAACTGGATTAATAACTGTATTAATAAACACCCACTGACCTACAGTGGCACTTTAGAATTTGATTTATGTTTTATATTGACCATTTCGGCACTGACCATTTCCATGCTTATGTTAAGTGTCTGTTTTGTGGAGGCCTCAGAGGCCCATTCTACAGGAACCATCCCATCAACCAGTTGGCTCAGAGCCTGGAAAGCAGGTGTCAATCAATCACCCTGCCCCAGTGGAGAAGATGGATTTATAAGCCTGCGTAGGTGCTCTATGCCATACCTCCTCTTGTGCTTCAAACATTTTGGCTCAGCACAATGCAAAGGACGAGACATCATTCAACGAGGCGTCACTGCTAATTAGCATCCAGCTCCCAAAAATTAGGTTTTAATTCCGAGAAAAATAAGGTACCCGGCAGCCCTTGCAAAAACCAATTTGGAGAGCAGTATGTCCCATTGCTCAGCCATGATCAAGCTAATGCCTTCGGAGTCAGTTATCATTAATCAGATTCGGTGGAAATGAATTAACTCTCGGCCACTGGACGGTGTCCAAAACAACGGATGCCATCCTGGTGCTGAAAGGAAGGTGTGTGGAAGATTGCGGCCTCTCGGAAATGGGAGATGAATGTGCCCATTGTGCACCATCATTCACGGAAGCTGCTATGTTGTGGGGGCTGTGCCTGGAGCAGCTGGATTGTAAGGAATATGAAAATGTCTTTCATGCGGTTCTGAAAGCTCAAACCTTCTCACTACAGCGAATGAGGGAGTAATTTGTTCAAGAAAAAGAGGAAGGCTGAGAGCTCCACAGAGCGTCTGTAGTGTTTGGGGTTGGAAATGGTTCTACAGCACTTTAGCAAAAGACCTTAATGCGCAATTCAGAGGATGCATTGTATCTTCAGGGTATGAAAAAGATGTTGTACTTTTGAGTAAATGAGAAGGCACCAATTTTAGCACTCTGCAAGATGTTTCCATGAGACACTGAAGAAAAAGAGAAAGGAAGAATGCATCATCGATTAGTTCGGGGCGTTTCAAGCCGGCATGAATCTTGCCTCCAGCTTGCAAGCTACATCTGCTTCTATGACACCGTACCACACAGCAGCCTTTGATCAACTCTTTACCATGACGCTCTTTCAAGCAATCTAGGACTGCAGGCCTGAGCTTTAGGCCAATGTGTCTTGAGTAATAAGAAGAAGATCAAGCTGATGCACCTAAAGAGGTCCAAGATTCAGTTAATGGGCCACGTTGCCCAGAGCCGAGAACCCACAGTTGCCGCTGCCTTCACTTCAGCGGCTCCATCGGCAGAGTCAAGGACAAAGCAGAGATAGTCTGGCGCAGCAGAGATGTGAGAACCAGAGGGCAAGACCCCAGCGTTTTTTCATGAATAGAAATGTTCTGCAGCAAAAACGCTCCGATAAGAGGTCTCAAAGCTTCAGGGAAGCCGTGACAGAGGCAAAGGCAATAGCAAATGCCCCAGATCTGTGATAGCTGGTCCTTTGAAAACACCAGAGATGAAAGTCACTTTTGATAGTGCCCACAGACAGCAACCCGGGCTACACCTTTAAAGGTGGTGCATGTCAGACAAGCGTCTCAGCTCAGCTGGACCGAGAGGATTTGATGCTAACCGACATGGAAACCCTTTTCACTCCTCGTTTCCATTTTCCCCGCCAATGTTTGTGTTGTTGATACTGACCTCCTTTTTTAAGGCAACTCAGGAAGAAAAAAAAAAAAAGGAGCTACAAGTGTTTCTTTGCAGGTAAACCTTGACAAGGACAACTGGAAAGTCTTGGCAAATATGTGTTCTGCACACCAATGAAATATTAATAGGCATGCCATTGATCAAAGTGGTACATGAAGAAGAACTTCTCTGTGGACTGGTGAGGTAGCAAGAAAAGTAGCAGCATTGCAGGGGAACATCCATCACTGCTGCACTTCCCCGTTATAAAACGTCAAATGTGGGGAAGAGTGGTCTCTGCCTCACTTCAGCTGATGCTACTCCATTAAGAGTGTACACAGCAGCTGGCACTGTAATGGTTGCCGGTCTACTCTTGTCAAGGTCTGTTTTGACGACATGTTGCGTAATTGATGTTGGCCTGTAGACTGTCAGCTTCAGTAATCGCTCACAATAGAGCAATGGAGCAATGGCCAAAGCTCTCTCCAGAGAGACACCATCCTGCAGGCAGCCTACTGGTTCTGACTAAGATAAATCATCACCCATTGTTTAGATGATGCAGAGTCCAACAGTCGGTGGCTTTTAAGGACGAAAGGGTACTGCATTCATGTGTTCCCCCAACATCCCTCAATATATACATCATTCTTTTCCTACAGCAGAAGGAAAATGTAACGAGTGAGTCATGTGACTTTGATGCGGCTGGGAAGCTTGGAACTTCTGAGGCCGTATAACGTTTTTTCAACAGCAGCTTTTGACACCGCCTGATAAATAAGCCAAAGCGAAATGCATATTTTGCATGGAGCTCGTAAGCAGGGTGTTAGGGAAGTAAAACAAATGATGCTTTTAGAGCTGAACTAAGCATACCAAATTATACAGCAGACTCTCAGATGCACAGGGCAATTTATTTCATGTCTGCAGCTGTAGGCATTGCCAGGACACCACATTTTATATGTCTGAATACGAGGACATAAAAGTCACGCTGTGGTCACTGAGAGAACTTATCGCAAAATGGCACAAAAAGAATGACCCAAGTGTTCTTAGACTGGGGCATAAGAAGTCCTCTGTTTTATGATAGGACTATAACAACACAATTTTCTGAAATTGTGCCATAGTTTTTTAGGGACATGAAACAGAATTGGCTTAAGATACTAATTTTTAGATAAAAACTGGGGATGTATCATTATGGGGATTTTGGGACTGATGCCGATATCCAGTGTTGTTCATGTACATGTCATCAAATATTGGTTTAAAATTTGTCAAATCTAAACACGATGCTGATCAGTTTTTCAGGAAATATAATCTTTTACCAATATATTGTGCATCCCAAATAAAAAGAGTTACAGTACAAGAAGTACAACAATGACCTAATGATGATAATAATAGTCATTAAAAAAGTCTATAATTTGCATTCTCATAGATGGACTATCCAGAGGCAAATTTAATGTGTGAGCAATAATCAGCCTATCAGTGCTTCTAACACAAAATTGGCAAAAAGATCATTTTGGGCAATTTTATGATATCATGCATGAAGTAAGTGAACTATATGCGCACACACACACACACACACACACACACACACACACACACACAGGGGTCCAAAATGTTGCATTGGTTTTAATGTAATACTTTTTTTTTTACTACAAGTGATATTATTACCATAACAATCTGAGTAAAGAGAATATTTTCATATTTATAGAAATTCCAAATTTCTTGTTTCTCAGAATTTCTTAGTACGTCCTCCTTGCATCTTAAAGACCGCTTGCTCTCAAGGTGGCATGAATTGTATAAGTTGTTTCAAAAGCCTCTGATTAGATTAGAAATCTAAACGCAGATTAGAAATCCTGCAAAAATTTGAATATATCTTCATAATTTTAATTTTTCTGTTGTTTGTTTTCAGGTTTCCAGAACAAATAATGGTAAAAATGAAAAAAGATGGCCCCTTAACTACATTTTCTATTGTAATTAAATTACTCAACTACTGCAAGGAAAAATATATTATTTTATATTGTGTCATTTTTGTGAAGCGCCACTCCACCATAGCAGACCTGGGGCTTTTTGACTTGTAGTCATCTTCACTACCACCTAGCACAATCTGTACTAACATGAAGCATGAAATATTCCAGTTCAAGTTCATATGATCTGTTTTCATATCGCTGTTGTTGGAAGAAAACCTCATGGAATTCAATGGAAATTTTACAGGAGAAGGAATTTTTTTTTACTTTACTTTTAATGTAAGTCAGTGGAGCCAGACTTCTTTCTAAGTCATTTTGGCCTATTTCTTTTGGTCCATTCTTCGTGGAATTTACACACAAAGTAAAGGGCAGCAGGTATTTTCAGATTATAACAAAAAATGAAAAACAACAAAAATGGACATACAAGGTTTTCTTCTGACAGCAGCAATGTAATCGTTTCTAAAAATCAATCAATAAAGTATCTATCTATCTATCTATCTATCTATCTATCTATCTATCTATCTATCTATCTATCTATCTATCTATCTATCTATCATTAGCACCATGCTAATGGATACATAACACTATGTTTAATATGACTTATGTTTTATCTGACAGTATATGTACACGTATGTATGCTCCTTCCATCATTTTTTTGCAGTTTTTCACTCAACCATCCATACACATATCAACTTAAAGTCGATAAAGATGCCTAATACTTGCAGAGGAAACTGTTTTCCTATTAGTACTCATCAGTGTGCCTTGTAACATCGTCTTAATTTACATAATGTGTTTACCTTTTTGTCTGGTTACTTCATTTACATACAATTTCTGGCAGTAAACATTACATGCACCTTCTTTGTTTACTACTGTATTCCCAGTGAAAAGCCAATCTGGCCATTGGCCAATTTAGCGGTGAAAATGTTAGAATTGAAATCAGCCAATAAAATCCATGATCCTATGACACGTCCAACCTATTTTTCTTAGCTGATATTTATTTCCAGGCTCTGCAAAAAAAAAGAGGAGCGAAGTTTTTGAACAAGTTTTACTGTTTTATTATTCATTGTCTCACATAAAGCTACAGCAAAGAGGTTTAATGCACCAGGACAGACGCAATGAACCCACATTACAGCATCTCATTTTTGCTTCTGGCGTTACAGCATGTGTGGTTTTAGTTATTCGAATGTAGCAATCACGTGGTGGATGTGTAAGGATGGGATTTATGTCGAGATATTTTAATTTCATTTCCAGCACATCCCGCATTACACTGTCAGCTGTGGGGTTAAAAAAAAAAGCAGAATTCTCATCAAAACATTGCCCAAACATTGTCCAAAGCATGTTCTGAAAGCTCAAACAGGATGAATGTTCAAATGACAAGGTGAATGAGACTCATCCGCCAGCATTATTCATGCATCTGTTGTGCCTATTCATGCTGTGTGTACCTTCCAGAGCATGACAACTCACTCAGCCCACCAATCCAACAGCATTACTTCGTTATATTACACGAACTCAATAAGCAATAGAAACCCCTCAATGTGCGAGCTGGAAAAATACATTGTGTAAAACTAAAGGGTTATTGTTGGCACACAAAGAGAAGAGGCATGTGAGCTGTTAAACACAGCTTATCTTTGCGTGCACTGTGAGGCAGACGGAGTGGAGGGGGAAGAGAGCGGCGACATTTCTGACCTAGATAGAGAAAAAAGGAGGCAACGTGGAAAAGGCCGGGATTAAAAGAGCCGCTGCGAGGCAGCGCCGAGCCTCAGATTAGTCCAACAGCAATGACGCCAGTTGATGTCTATTCTGAGGAGTCTCAGTGTTTCTCTCTCTCTCTCTCTCTCTCTCTCTCTCCATTACTCTCTTGTTCACTTCTCTCTTTCTTGTCCTCTCCCTCTCTCTTTTTATCTCTGTCTCTTTCTCATCCCCTCTTCCTACGCCTGTCTCTCCCCCCTCTTCCTATCTCTCTTTCTTTCTCTCCTTCTCTTTCTTTCTTGCTTTCTTGCTTTCTTTCTGTATCTCTCTCTTCTTTCTCCATATCTCTTTTTCTTCTACTCTTTCTCTGCCTCTCTCTTTCTTTCTCTCCCTTTCCCTTTTCTTTCTTTCTGTCATTCTTTGTCTTTCTTGTCCTCTCCTTCTCTGTTTCTCTCTGTCTCTTTCTAATGTTCCCCCCCTCTTTCCTCTCTCTTTCTCACTTTTCTCTCCTCTCTACCCCTCTTTCTATGTCTGTCTCTCTCCCTCTCTTCCTCGCTTTTCTCATCTCTCTTTTTCTTGCTCTCCGTCTCTCTCCCCCGGTCTTTCTTTCTGTATCTGAGTCTCTTTTCTCTCTCATTCGTTCTTTTATTCTCTGTCTCTCCATCTGCTTCTTTCTTTCTTGCTTGCTTCTCTATTCATGTCTCTTTCTCTTTTACTCTCTTTCTCTCTCTTTCTTTCTCTTCCTCTCTCCTCTTTCTTGTCTTCTTCCTCTGTCTTTCTCTCTATATCTCTTTTTATCATCATCTTCCTCTCTCCTCTCTCTCTCTCTCTCTATCTCTTTCTATGTCTGTCTCACTCCTTCTTTCTCTCTTTTGCTGTCTCTCTTTTTCTTTCTCTCCTTCTCCCTGCCCTGCTCTCTCTCTATGTTTTTCTGTCTCTTTTACTCTCTTCCTCTTCCTCTCTCTCCCCTTTCTCTCTCCCTGACTTATTTTTTTGTCTTTCTCATCCTCTCTCTCTCTCTGTCATCTGTCTTTCTCTCCTTCTCCCTCTCTCTCCTCTCTCTTTTGTCTCCCTCTCTATCTCTCTTTCTATGTCTGTCTCTCTCCTTCCTTTTCTGTTTTCCTGTTTCTTTGTCTTTATCTGCTCTCTCCTGCTCTCTCTCTCTCTCTCCCTCCCTCCTCCCCCCTCAGATGTCCACTCATTCACCCCAAGCACTAATGTGACATCGCACGCAAAAAGGATGACGTAGACGTTCCATTATAAAGAGAGGAAGAACGAGGGAGATGGAGAGAGAGTGAAATTTGAGCAAATGAAAATGAAAGAACTGGCTCTGTCCATGTAACCCTGCAAATCACAGTGCATGACACATACATTAGTAATATATGTTTGCTTAGTTTGTTCATATTCTAACGGAGCGTTATGTCATATTTGAAGCTTGTTCTAATTATTTTAGCTTCTTTTTTTATCTCCCTGTCGCGGTTCTTAGCTCAGAACTCCTTGGCAGCATGCAAAGTTAGTCAATCCGAGTTAGTGACCTTATTTGAAATCTTGTACTTTGCCACCACTGTGCATATTTCAGCAACCTATGATTAAAAGATAGGCAGTGTTGCAGGAGAAAATGTCAAATTGCATCAACTTCCAAAAGGCTACACTGGGACTTTGGCTCTATTTACTGAGAGGCTAATAATACATTCATGGCTTTTCATGCAGACGTGTTGTTTTAGAGTTGGGTAAAAAGGTCATTTCCATGATGTTATGTAAGATTTCAGTTACATTACTATATTATGGGAGTGTAATAGAATTAAATGCTAATTATTTTGCACTAATACAACCTTATATGTAATGAGGAATATACTGTTGTTTATACAAGCAGATATGCCCCAGTCAAACCACTTCAACTTCAAATTTTACTTTTGACATTTAAGCACAGTTCCACCAATTTTCTAAACTCTCTGCATAATTAATCAGCTGACAAGTTATTGAGAGCGTTGTGGATGTGGAGGAGTGCCGGAACAACGGGTGGCCGGAACAAAGTGTGAGCCCATCGAAGTGGAATGCAGAGGGTTCGCTGGCCAGTCTCTCTGCAGGGAAAACAATATCCTGGCCATCACAGGGGCTGGTAAGTGAAGGGCCATTAAGGAAGCCACAGAGGCAGCAGAAGTTGCCTCAAGGTGGCTGTGGATGAGGAGAGGAGAACCGTGTGGGGTAGCGCTACCTGGACACAAGCTGGGGGGCCTGATGAAGGAGGAGGTGGACGCATGTGCTGAGATAAGCGAGATTTATCAGGGGCAAATCCAGGATCGTGGTCGAAACAGTCCAGGGTCAATGAGCCAATACGGACAGTTCGTGGGTCAGACATGACAAACAAACTATAAACAGACTCAAGCAAACAAACATAGACCAATAGTTAGTTGGAGACGATAAATTGCCCTTGGTGTGAACATCATGACCACCTCCTTGTTTCTACACTCATTGTCCATTTTATCAGCGCCACTTACTGTATAGCTGCACTTTGTACTTCTACAGTTACAGACTGTAGTCCATCTGCAGATACTACTTGGATGGTGGATCATTCTCAGCACTGATGTGGTGGTGGTGTGTTAGTGTGTGTTGCGCTGGTCTGAGTGGATCAGACACAGCAGTGCTGCTGGAGTTTTTAAACACCTCAGTATCACTGCTGGACTGAGAATAGTCCACCAACCAAAAATATCCAGCCAACAGTGTCCTGTGGGCACCATCCTGTGACCACTGATGAAGGACTAGAGGATGACCAGTGCAAACTGTGCAGCAGCAGATGAGCTATCGCCTCTGACTTTATATCCACAAGGTGGACTGACAAGGTATAAGTGTCTGATAGAGTGGACAGTGAGTGGACAGTGTTTTAAAAGTAAATAGGCTTCCATTCAAAGTTAGGAACGTATTTCCTTTCCTGTAAAGTTACCATTCTGGTTTTGTTGCAACAGTGATGATACCCTGTATCGCATTTGAAGATGTGCTTGATGTGCTTGAAGATTTGTGAGTTTCTCCTTAACATTCTGTTCTGCTGTAATAGGTCCAAACCCCAGCCTTAAATCATTAAGGTTTAAGAGGTTTCTGAGGCTAAGATGCACTCTGTTAAGTGGATTGCATGCTAAACGGTGTGTGGAGGGTTTAGAGACCACGCTCAAGCTTGATTTATTTTATCTGCAAATTGTTTATTTTTTATTGAGTGACTAACCAGGTTGGTAATTTAGGGTGACAAAATTAATTACAGTCAATTAGATAAACAGATGGTCCATTCTGTGGTAGGGATGAGGGAGTTTATCATTAACTGTTGTTGTGATGCTCAGCCAGTAATTACTGTGGCCTATGCGAGCACAGGAGGGCCCAATGAGCAGGAAAGGAACATCAAAGTTTAAATGCAATCCAAAGAATTTGTATCCAAGATGCGACACTGCTTTGCTAGATCAAGTTAATTACCGGCCAACATGTTTCTGTAGCGTGCCTGTGTGTGTGTGTGCGTGTGTGTGTGTGTGTGTGTGTGTCTGTGTGTATAAGAGAGAGAGAGAGAGTTCTTTAAGTTCCAGGTGTAAAAAAGCCTCATGACAACTTTAACAACTGCTAAACTTCTGGATTTGCACTATTTCTAACCCTAAACTTCTGGATTTGCACTATTTCTAACCCTAAACTTCTGGATTTGCACATGCTGGGTGCAGGCTGTTTCAAAGTGATAATTCCGTAACACTTTCTATGAATGTTACATTTGTAAGCATCTATAAACACATTATAACATGCATTATAAACACAGTTATACATATTTATAAAAATGAATTACACTGAATTACACTTTATAGCCATGTTTATTATGCATTATGGATTGTTAATATCATGCATTATAAGTAGTGCTAATAACGTTATACTGTCAGAACTGTGAGAACTCAGTCTCAGCTTGGAGAGCATAAAGTAAAGACAAGTACAAGGTTTATTTCTTCTTCTTCTTCTTTCGGCTGCTCCCTTTAGGAGTCGCCACAGCGGATCATCTGCCTGCATCTTGCCCTATCCACTGCCTCCTCTACTTTTACACCAACCATCTCCATGTCCACCTTCACTACATCCATAAACCTTCTCTGAGGTCTACCTCTTCTCCTTCTACCCGGCAGCTCCATCTCCAACATTCTTTGACCAATATATCCACTATTCCTCCTCAACACATGTCCAAACCATCTCAACCTGGCCTCTCTGGCTTTATCTCCAACAAGGTTTATTTACATCCTGTAAAATATTTTCAATATTTTACTTGTCACCACTGGAGCTGTTAGGGCTGCATCTTTGGTGCTTCAGTCCTGAATATTCAGATGCTCAGTATAATACTGGATATACAGTGTTAAGTTAGTGCCAGGCTAATGGTGGTGAACATTAACAGTGTTGTATATTATCTTTCCCACATTGGGTGAAACACTGATGGCAGCTCTAGTTTCAACTCTGACATTTGAAGCCTGTAATGAGCTTTTTTGTGTTTTAGTGTTTCAGTAAATTCTTCAGTAAATACTTCAACTTGAAGCCTCACTCTTAACACTGGAGGAGGCTTTAGTCCAGTACACTTCACTTTACTTAGAGCCAGACAAATACAGCTTATGAGCTCTTATAATTTGTTATGAACAGTACTTATGAATGCATTATGTTAAAAATGCATAGTGCATAATAAGCATGGCTATAACATGTAATGCATTTTTATAAATATGTATAGACATGTTTATGATGTCTTATGAATGCATTATAACATGTTATGAATGTGTTTATAGATGCTTACAAATGTGACTCTCATACTCACTCAAGTGTTACTGATAGTTCAGTGAAAATCTAATGTGCTTAGTTTTCCTGTTGTCACAAATAAAGTCAATTGGTGATGTTTGCTTCTTAAGTTTTGTAATGTAGTGACGAGGCTAAAGTAGCTTGGCCATTAATGGAAGCTTATACTGCATGAATAGCATTGTGTAAACTGCTGGCTTAAGTAATCAGACACTTGCCTCCAACTGCATCTAAGCTCAATTAGTCTTGCTTGTGTGATTTCCAACACTGAATGACTTACTACTGTCTTTAAAATGTGTTTACTTTAGTGTTGATCTTTATAGGTATCAGTGTGGCATGCAGTGCCAGGAACCACATAAGCAAGCTTATTTATTATTGCTTTGACACAGTTTTACTTATCGCAGATAAAGTTGATCAACCATGACAAGTTTGATGAGTAAATTTTAGCTTAGGATAACATTGATAACACTAGACATCAATAGTCACACAAACGTTTTCTGTATTTACAGCCATAAAATGCCTGTCAACCCACTCAAACCATATCCACACACACACACACACACACACACACACACACACACACACACACAGACACTCCTTATCCTTCTGGGTCATGGTAAGAGCTGGAGCCTATCCCAGCAGTCATCGGTTGGAGGGCAGAATACACCCTGGACAGGTCACCAGTCCATCACAGGGCACTAACCATATCCAAGTCTTCACAAATCAAGAACGTAATCTTGGTTGGTATAGTGTAGTGGGTAACACCTCTGCCTTTTATGCTGTAGACCCCCACTGTAGACTGGGGTTCAATCCCCCGCCTACACTGTAAGCCCGGGTAAGTTCCATCCATCCATCCATTTTCTAAGCCGCTTCTCCGTCAGGGTCGCGGGGGGGTGCTGGAGCCTATCCCAGCAGTCATCGGGCGAACCCGGGTAAGTTGAATTTACTTAAAAATTTGAGGAAACCGGTTGCCTTAAAAAATAAGACTTACTTAAAAAGTAATGTGTAATGAAAACTTGAGTTAGAATGACTGTAATTTTTGAGTTGGGCTAACATAAACATACATTTGTGCAACTCATCAATTCTAATTATTTTGATTTAACATCTTGAAATTGCAATTTAACTATGTTTCATTGGGCAATGAAGTGATATTGACCACTTTGCTTAACCCTAAAAGGTTAACCTTTTCTGTGAACCTGGTCACTGACCAACACACACGCCCACTCATCAGCAAAGAGAACAATAACCAATAACGATAACACTCTTAGCCAACAACACAACGGCAAACAGTCAAGTAAGGCACATATAACAAGCATACGCCTGAGGAAAAGCAGATTGGGTGGAATGAAAGCTCACTGACTGTGAGTAAAATAAAGGGAAAGAAACAGTAAATATGTAAATAGAAGAAGCCACGAGCCAATGGGAAAGAAAGATAGATTTTATCCAATGAGATCATGTTAACAAAACAAACGTCTAATTGTATTTCACAGCTTATTAGGTTTAACTCAGTTTCACACATTTGTTCAGCAACTTTAATGAGAACGAAACTATTAAAACCAACAGAAATGCTGTCATTTTTTGAATGTGGGGTCTTCAAAGTTGCAATACATTAGCAATACATTAATTGCAGTGTAGACAAGCACCCTACACTATACCAATAAGAGTCCTTGGGCAAAACTTCTAACACTATCTTCACCTGCCTGTGTAAAATGATCACAGTGTAATTTGCTCTAGAAAACAGCGTCTACCAAATCCCGAAGATGTAAGCATAATTCCATACAACAACTTTTGTCTAAAACGGCTGCCCACTGCATTAAGCTACATGATAATGTTTAGATCATGGTTATATTTCACAGTAAGTCATAATGTGTTTTCAACAACATGAACAAGCCTATGCAGTGTAAGTGGGTTGAGAGACCTTTTTGAGAGAAGCGTTTTGGGTGACTATTGACTTCTAATGTTTCTTAGCAACATTAGCTATGTTTCTGCAGTTTAAAACAAAAATATTGGACATTGTTGATTGACTTCATAAACAACAACTGTGTAAATGAGATTTTTTCCCTTAACCATTAAGGCATACACTCTGAATAAAGACAAGGTTCTGAGGTAGAACTTTCAGTAGTTAGTAACATTAACCTTGTAGCTCCAGTGCAAAACTAAACAAGCTTTGCCCCCAAACACCTTTTTTCAAGGTAAGGCAAGGCAAAAACTGTATTCACTTGATTTCCCCCCAAACTATTACTTTAAGTCTAATATGGAGCACATCTTATCTACTTATTATATCACTGTGATACAATATCGAGAGTTTTTTTTCCTGGCAGACGCGAGACGTTATTCTCCTGAGAACCTTTTTCTCAGGTCGCTCAATTTCAATTCCAGCTCTGCACGCCAGCCTGTTGACAAAGCCTTAGGTTTACAATAAAAGCGTAGCATTGGCTGATCCAAATCTGAGGTTGATTAGCTAGACATGCACGCTATTATTGATACTTCATCTTGTCAGGAATGTGGAGGCGAGCAGTCTCAGGGAGATGATTTTAGACACCACAGAGGAGATGGATATCTGCCCTTGAAGTATATTCCTCCATGGGACCCAAGGGCAATTCCAGGAACAGGTCTTTATCAAATAACTTCATTATAATGAAATGGATCCTTCAGCTTTGGGGAAATATGGACTAAAGGCGTATAACTCTGCTTACTTTTCAGAGGCGTGCCGGTCAGGTAGGTATTGCCTTTTCTTCTAACTGAGAGAGAGAGTATCCCAAAGGAAGTTGCTTGAAAGAGTTTATGTTGAAAATAAAATATCAAGTAGTATTAAATAGATAATAGAGATAGAAAACAATGGTCATAGGTTCAAGAGAGAAGTGCACTGGGAGAAGCTATTCAGACAAGGCAAGGTTAACACAACAAAGAAAAGTCATCTCTTTGTTTCACTCCTTATCTCTCATCCCCCATTAGAGTCGGCAGAAGTTAAGAGGTGCTCAAACTTGAAATAACCCATGATGCTCACCGCCTGGATAAATCATTATTCATAGTTGCTTATCCGTTTTTTAAAATCTAAGCAAATACATATTGTAAACAATGCTTGTAGTATACACTTTTAGCCAAATATAAAGTTATGCCAAGAAATATTTGGACAGTGATACAATCTCCATGATTTGGGCTCTGCATTGGATTTGAATTGAAACAACTGAGATGCAATTGAAGTGCAGACTTTCAGGTTTAATTCAAGGGGTTGAACAAAAATATCCTATGAAATGTTTAGGGATTGCAACCATTTTTCTACAAAGCCTCCTCATTTCAGGGGCTCAAAAGTAATTGGACAACTTAGCTTTACCATAAATAAAATGTTCATTTTTAATACTTTGTTGAGAATCCTTTGCAGGTCTGGAGTCCATGGCTTTGCCAGGCCTTTATTGCACCCGTCTTCAGTTGCTGCTTGTTTGTGGGTCTTTCTGCCTTAAGTTTTGTCTCAAGCAAGTGAAATGCATGTTCGATCGGGTTGAGATCTGGTAACTCCATTGCAGAATGTTCAACGTATTTTCCTGAAAAAACTCCTGGGTTGCTTTCACAGTAAGTTTTGGGTCATTGTCCATCTGTACTGTGAAGTGACGACCAATCAACCTTCCTGCATTTGGTCCAATCTGAGCAGAAAGTATATCCGTGCACACTTGAGAATTCATGTCACATTATCAGTAAACACTAGTGACCTGGTGCCATTGGAAGCCATGCATGCCCATGCCATCACACTGCCTCCACCATGTTTTACAGATGATGTGGATCATGAGCCATTCCAAGCCTTCTCCATACTTTCTTCTTCCCATCATTCTGGTACAGGCTGATCTTAGTTTCATCTGTACAAGAAATATTGTTCCAGAACTGGGCTGGCTTCTTTAGATGTTTTTTGGCAAGTCTAGTCTAGCCTTAATGGTTTGCACCTTGTATTTGCTCTCATGAAGTCCTCTCTTTAAGGTAGACTTAGATACTGATACACCTAGTTCCTGCAGAGTTCTTCACTTGGGTGGATGTTGTGAAGGGGTTTCTCTTCACCATGGAAAGGATTCTGTGATCATCCACCACTATTGTCTTCCGTGAACATCAGTTCCCGAGCTCACCAATGCGCATTTTTTCCCCAGAATGTACCAAATTGTTGATTTGGACACTCCAAACATTTCTGCTATCTTTCCGATGGATTTCTTTTTTTTCAGCCTAATGATGGTCTCTTTCACTTCCATTGAGAGCTTCTTTGACCACATGTTGTGGGTTCACATCTTCCAAATGCAAGTGCCACACCTGGACTCCACTCCAGACCTTTTAACTGCTTAATAGATGATGGATTAATGAGGGAATAACCCATGCAGCCCATGAAATAGCTTTTGAGATAATTGTCCAATTACCTTTGGTCTCTTAAAAAGAGGCATCTATATATTAAAGAGATGTAACTTCCAATCCCTTCTTCAAATTAAAGCTGAGAGTCTGCACTTCAAGCCCATGTTGATTATTCAACTGTATCTTGAATCTTGTGTTACTTTCCAAATATTTCTGGGCCTAACTGTATTTTATATAGGGCTTTCAAAGATGTTAAAGAATTCATTAATGCAAACAATTGTTAACGCCACTATTTTTAACACTGTTGATGCATTTTTATAGTTTGACTCTGTAGTAGTTCAGATTGAGGCTGCTCACATTCTGCTATGAGGCCTGGGGATAAATCAACAAGCAGTAAACTAACAAAAGCAGTGGAAGAGCCTCCGCAAACTGTATTAACAAGAGCAAGGATGAGAAGGTAAAACCAGGCAGAGGAACCACTGACTGTGTCATATAGAGTAACTTGGTGAGGAAGAAGGCCCCCAGGGTAAGAAGTCCCCCCATTATCTTTTCTCCTGATCACATAATGGGAACAAATCTAAGTACATTTACTGGATAGCTGTGGTCAAATTCATTTTGAAACTTCACCCTGATGACAGCTTTCCTCAGATTCCCCTAGAATATTTTAGGGTAGTCTCTGCTTTTATATGAAGTACAAAGACAAAAAGTGTTCCTTAGAGTTTCTCAAACAATAGCAATTAGAATTTGATTATAATCAAATTCATTTACAAAACATTATTGCATATTTAATATAATCATGCAATATATATTGTAGATTATGTATGAGTAAAAAATGGTAATTAATACATACAATTAACATTTCAAGTGTTTCTACTTTACTAACAATTGTTTTCTCCCCTTATGCCTCAGTTTCATATTAAAACATAACATTTTTAGAGTATTCACACAAATATCCCAGCTATTACAGGGTTCTAGAGGGTTCTTTAAAGTGTTGCCCACAAATGGAATGCGTCGTTTCCTCAGTAAAGACAATGGTTATATATAGAAATATGAACTCAAACTTTTGACTGCATAAGTGTGTTTTTTAACATAGTTAAATGGTTCTTCTTCTCAGGATTTTGAAAGACACTATATAAAAGAACCTTTCAGCACACTACCAAAAGGGTTCTCCTTTTGTTTGAAGTTATAGAACCTTTTGGGGGCACTTTTTGCTAAAAAAGGTTTCCAAACAGTGCCAAATACCAAAAAAGTTCTTTGTCTTGTAACAGGAGCAGAATGCTTTTTGGTACTGTGCTTGAGAACGTCTTCAAAGAAGGTTTTCCATCATAGAGAATAACCAGTAAACAACAAAAAGAACCATGTATGTATTCAAATGGCTCTTTGAGTCTTTTTCACCCTTGTTTTTAATAACAAACTCTCAAAGAACAGTTTTTCAAAGTTGTACTACATGGAAACCTTGTACATGGAGTGTACATACAACAAATTCTGCCTCATGAAGATTAGACCCAGTAATATTATAAAGCCACTTAACGACATAACCAGCTTGAGTTTTCTTGAGTTTTGCTTGCTTGTTTGTTTGTTCTCAGGAGGCCGCAGCCAGCCGTAAAGTTAAGCCACATTTGATCCATTGTTCCAAAAATATCCAAAAGAGAGAAACCGAGCTCCGTCATCGATTTCCTTTTCTCTATGCCGAGGAGCTAACTGTGCGCTGAGAAAAGTTGTTTGCGCAAATCCATAACCCTCAGACCTGCAGGACTGTTCTTTGATACAGCCATATATTAGGGAGAGTTGTCTTCCTATGCCACTGAAACTGGGTCATATTAGGCCTGGGGAAACTCACACACACAATATTGTTTTGTACAGGTTTTCTCTCTTCGTCATGCAGAAGAATATTGCAAATCTGCTGGAAACAAACAAGCGCGAGCGTGATTGAGAGCAATGTGCTTGCTAACAACAAGAGCCGCTTTTCACTCACTTCGGTTCAATTTATTTTGTGATTACTTAACAATAAAACTCTTCTTCAAATGACTTATGCAGTGCGTCTTTCTTTGGCTCCGTAAAATGACGACGGTCATTTGAACATCTCGTTTCAACAAAAGAAAACATACATATTGGTGATAATCGCGTTTGTTTTATAAGGTTATCTTTAAACGAATTTTGTGGTCACTCTGACATTTACAGCCCAAAGTAATCAATGCTGCGGCCTTCATTTGCATTGAAATTGCACAATGGAGTGGAAAAATGTCAAATAACAACAAATCGACCCAATTAGATGGAATGTAATCACTCCACGTGGCTGTGGCAATGTGTCATCAATTAGTTTAGCTTTTAATTAACGTGATAAACATTTAAATTGCTTCTGGGATTTTCATATTTCATTGCTTTTCTCCTCGATGTCTGCGGTTGCCATATGCATGTACCATGCCGTCTCCAAAGAGAGCTCAGTGTTTAGGATCTCTTAGCCTCTGCACGACTGTGTTTTTTTGCGTTTGGTTCTGCTGCTCTGAGCAGTCCCTTTTTGGACAAGCAGGCCAAGGATTTGTTTTTCTGAGCAAATGACATCCCCCGAGCTAATTAGATGAAAATTGCATTTGTGTCGCAGGGAATTCCATCTGTGCCAGTATTGTTCATCTTGAGAAATATCTGCATTGATAGTGATGTTTACTGTAATTCCAGCTGTATAATATCTCCATTGCCTTTAGACATTTTGAATGAGCTGGTCTGGCCAAACGCAGGCTCCATAAGTACATGGGCACTGAAACATGAATGAGTCGGCCAAAAAGCCAATACAACTAAATTCAACATGATTAGGAATTTGTCTCAAGGGACAACTGGATTTTGTTGGGCATGTCGTTCAATGACCTACACTCATTCAACTATTTATAACAACATAAAACTACCACACAGTGTGGATCATACCAGTTTGTAGGTAGTACTAATAATTCCATTACTTATAAATTATAAGGGAGATTCACTCGAAAGAGGCCCCGAATATTCTGTTGTAACTCCCATTAGGACGAAGCAGTCAGAACCCAAAAAAATACACTACATACCTTGACAGATGTGTAATCAATCGCATTGTATTACACTTCTGTAAGTGATATCTGTTTTGGGACAGACACATGAAGGAGTACGGGGCTTTGCACCCAGAAGGTGCAAACAGAAGTTAAACGTTGCGACAGCTGTCCGGCACCTACCTCATCACTCTGATGCAGGGGCATCCTGGCTTGTTTGAAGCTCCATATACTGAGGAGCACATTGCACATTGTTTTGTTCAGATTGCTTCATCCTAGCAAGCGGTATTACAGAATATTCAGGGCCTCTTTGGAATCACCCCGAATAATGCTATAATAACAACATAGTATAGCATTAAAAGTTTATAAAAGGTCAACTATCCATACACAATAAATCATTTCTGGACATGAACTAGCTCTTTTGTTGTGATCCCGTACAGCCTATACATGAAGGCAAAATCTGTAAATAAAGAAATAAATAAATAAAATAGGTACAGTTGCTGCAAAAGTTTGGGCACCTCTGTTTTGGTGATTTTGTAAGTGATAATAAACTTCACCCATTCCTCTGCAGAGCACACACTTCTGTACGTCTTGGTGTTTATTTGCTGAATTTAACATATTGGGAAAAGTAAATCATTACAAGATGCCTGTGTGACAGTTACGGCACATTTTATAGTTTAGGTATTATTTATTTCCAATATGTTAAACCCAATTAACTAGCAGTTGATTTGAAGTTTGTTTTCTCTACAGGACGTGAGAATGTGTTTTCACGTAGAAAATCGACAATGCCATTTGACCAGAGGTGGTCAAACTTTTGCACCACTTTCAAAACTTTTATGTTTAAACTTTTAGCTTTTAACTTCAGATTTTTGGCAGTGCTTTTCAGTGTAAAGCAAAGAAAGCTATTCATTCTGAAGCATGACTATTTAAGCACTATTATATCTCAATTTCCTGTAATCAGCTATTTATCTTTGACAGAAATGGGTTCATTAAAAATATACAAGCAAATTAGTTACATACTGCGAAGAACTGAGTAATGGGACAAGGTTTTACTTCAAACAGCGTTAGTAACAGAGATGAGGCATGAGGAGAAAGTAAGAGAAAAACAGTAGTTCCTAGATAAAAGCAGTAACAGGAGTGCAACAATGCACATTGATTTTGTGGACAAGATCTGATTTGATATTTGATCAAAGAAGCACCAAATATTGCACCCCATATACTGTGTAAGCAGAAGAATGCCCAGACATTTGCACAGCACAGGCTTCCTCTCTCCCTGCCCACTTTACTCTGATAGGATCTACCCAGCTACCCGGCTGACATGAGTTTCCATGAAAGTCAATGGGAGACTGTGAGAAAGTTGTGAAGGGAATGTCAGCGATAGAATTCTAAATGCTGTATTACGTAGTTTATAGTGTTTTGACATTAAACAATTTTGCCAATCTTTATCTGTGCGCATTTTTTTTTGTTCATTTTCGTAACAAAAGCTCTGTGATGTTTGACTAGAAAGCAGACGCTCGCAGCTTAAGATCAAAAGTGAAGCTTTACTTGTGGAATCGTAGAAGCAGAGAGTAGTCAGGATACAGGCATGGGTCAAATCCAGGAAACATAGCAAAACGAGAAAGGCGACCGTAACCGACAAGGGCAAGAGAGGCCAGAGTCCACAAAACAGGCCACGAATCAAAACCATGAAACCAACGCAGCAGGCAAAAGTACAAAAGGGCAAGTCCAAAAATCAGGGTCAGCAGAAAAAACAGGCAGAAAGTCAATACACAGATGAAACCAGACCAGAGATAAACACTCAGTAGTTTCGCTGGGGAAACACTTCACGAGGACCCTAAGCTAAAGCCCGGGCTTATATACTAACTAAACAGACCTGGTGACAGACACACACCTGTGGAGCATTAAAACTCAGGTGATCTAGATCTGTGATAGGTAGATGAGAAAATGTCCGGAGTCATCTGATCTTGAGGAGGATTCTGGGAATCGGAGTCCGTATGCGGACTGGTTGCAGGCATGACAAGCTCAAAATATTTTCAACAGAAAGCGAAACACTGGACAGACACATAATCATGGTCTGAATGAGTGGTCACCAACCCTGATCCTAAAGATCTACTTGTAGTCCATCTGTTTCTCTGCATACTATGTTTGCCCCCTTTTACCCTGTTCTTCAGTGGTCAGGACCCCCATGGACCCTCAGAGAGCAGGTACTATTTGTGTGGTGGGTCATTCTCAGTACTGCAGTAACGCTGACAAGGTGGTGGTGTGTTTGTTGTGCTGGTACGAGTGGATCAGACACAGCAGTGCTGTTGAAGTTATTAAACACTGTGTCCACTCACTGTCCGCTCTATTAGACACTCCTACCTTGTCAGTCCACCTTGTAGATTTTAAGTCAGAGACGATAGCTCATCTGCTGCTGGTGTAGGTCATCCTCTAGTCCTTCATCAGTGGTCACAGGACGCTGTTGGCTGGATATTTTTGTTTGGTGGACTATTCTCAGCCCAGCAGTGACACTTAAAAACTCCAGCAGCACTGCTGTGTCTGATCCACTCAGACCAGCGCAACACACACTAACTCACCACCACCACGTCAGTGTTACTGCAGTGCTGAGAATGACCCACCACACAAATAGTACCAGATAGTAGTAGTCAGAGAAACAGATGGACAACAGTCTGTAACTGTAGAACTACAAAGTGCAGCTATACAGTAAGAGGAGCTGAAAAAATGGACAATGAATGTAGAAACAAGGAGGTGGTCATAATGTAGTGCCTGATCGGTGTATATTCATATATATATATATATATTTATATATATATAGACAGATAGGTAAATAGATACAGTAGATGAACTAATCTGTCTCTCTCAGCGAGTGAAATTATTAGTAAGTTATTAGTAAGCTGAGTTTGCCTGCCTTTTTGACCAATCAAAATCACCACATGCTAGAAACACCCAGCATAAAACTCCAACACCAGCAGATGACTCAGCTCCAGGATCTCACTGCTGGTAGAACCGGCCTTTGATATGCAGCCCATGATAACAGCTCTCCATTTCTGATGCAGCAGAGCGAGCTTCTCTAGAGCAAGAACCTTACAAAGCAAAAACTCAAAGACTGGGTTTTGGCCCACAACTTCCATTATGAATGAGCAACAGTAAACAAGAAAAATGGCTCAAAGCTCTTAGAAGCCATGGTTTTTCCTTGCAACATCAAAAGCATAATATAATCCAAACTCATTTCTCACTCGCGATTCCCTGATGCAAACGGAAGTTATAGGAAGTCCAAATTCGAAACTTTCAATCGATAGCACATTTGCATAGTAGACAAGATATTTTATTATGACTGGATTTTGAAGAAGTGTGATTGCTTTGTACATAAAACCATTCAAGATGAATGTAAGAACATTAACAGTATGGACTCAAACCTGCCAAAATAGAATATAAACTGAATGTTAATCAGAGGTGAACCATGAGAGCTGGGCCTTCAGTTCAGGCCATAAATGGCATAGTAGGTCCCAAACCTTTTAGGTTGATTCTACTGTCAGTGCTGGTGGTTAATTTGTCACATAAAGCCTTCAGTCCAGGTACTGAAGACCTGACTATTGGGAGAACTAGATTGGTTGTATCTGCCTACATTTGTGCCACAGAGAAAAAATATCCCAATCTGGGCAGTTTTCCATTGGACATTTCAAGATTTAAGCCTTTTTGTTACAAATAAATGTACCAATAACATGAGAATATTACTACAATATTAGAGTTTGAATAGAAAAGCATGGTCATTAGATGGATTAAAAATGAACTAACACATTTTTTTCATTTCACAGGTATTATTAGGCCTTCCCTGATGGTCCAGAAGACCCTCAAGGGTCCTGATGTAATTAATTACATAACTGTGCAATGAATTATATAATCATGTAGTTACATTTGAGAAAATTGCAAGAATAACTAGACATTTAGAGATAAAATGATGCTCTAGAAACATTATTTGGACTCTGGCTGTGTTAATTATTATTATTATTATTATTATTATTAGTAGTAGTAGTAGTAGTAGTAGTATTGGTATTATTAGTATTGTCATTATTATTGCCTGAGAGTAAGTAAAGACCTGCAGCACTACAGTTCATAGTCATTTGCTAAAGCTAATGCTCTGAATCGAAAATCAGCATGCCAATATTTTGCAGCATAATCAGTGAATAATAGAACAGCAGGAATAGGTTTATGTCAAGTGTGATAAAACTGGTTCTTAAATAGATGGATGGTTCCTTATTTGTTCCTGTATAAAAGTGCTAAAGCAGCACTAAAGACACATTTTGTTTACCTCCAGTGTTTGGTGTTTAATAATTCATGCTTCAAGAAGATTTAGATGATGCTTGAACATTTGATTTGTGCCAAAATACACAGGTGTTTGACTACATTTACCATGACAGCAGTCTATTTACAGCTACAGTCACTGGCTGTTGCAACATACTTCAGTGTGCTTGCAAAGGCAGTGATGTGGTGCCACTTTGATGTTACATGAAAAATCTGGAGTAAAATATAATATAAAAAAATACACAGGGAGAAAAGAGGTTGAAAGTAGGTCTAGATCTTATTATTGTGTAGTTTTACATATATTAAAAAAAAAGCAGTGCCTTTCCCAAACACAGTGTTCCCAGACATTAACTTATACACACAGCACTGGGCAAAGGTCAAAGATACGAGAACATCAAGCTCCAATTTTGCTTCAGATCTGAAAGGATCCACAGATGTTCCATTCTTCCACTGTGAGAAAATGCCTCAAGGCCATGGGTCTGTGTAGATGTTGAGACGCCCGTACTGAGAAAACAAGAGGAACTTTTGCAAATCACACAAAGAACCTATTGGTTTTGTCTGAATAAATGGGCTGACCACCCCAGAGTCCTGGGGCCACATTACAGAAAATTCTTTCTTCTGAGATCATCTCTTATCTGCTTTGTTGTCATGGTAACTTCAGTTAAGACCGAAGTTAGGACAGAAGCCATTACAGAACAACAGTTTTTGAGTCTCTAATCTTATCTTATTTCCAGATAAGAAAATGGTATTATTGAAACATCCTCAGTTGCCCACCATCTCCGCCATCCCCTCTTACCCGATAATGAGTATATATATCGGTCCACTAGCTTAATAAGGTTGGCACCCCACTGTTTGCCACCCCTGGACCCAGATTACTGTCCAGCAAGCAAGCTCTAACTAGTTATTAATCTCCTCAGACAGATTTTAATTGCATAGAGACTTGTATTTTGAAAAACAAAAAATAATAACTAGGCCTAATGTGGATTGATTTTAAAGAAAATGTTGTTGCCGATACTGTGCTAGATTAAAATTATTTACCAAACTCAAATTTATAAAGTATAACTAAAGAAAGGAAGGAAGGAAAAATGAGTAAACTCGACTGTAAATGGAAAATGAGTGATGATGAGTGGAATTTTGTCGAATATGCTGGGTAACCACTGGTGGGCAGCCTGGAAAATGCTGTGTAAAACCCCAGTGGACCACCAACTTTGCTATCAGTGGGCCAGCAGTGGTCCACTATCCTCTTGCTATCAAGGTTATTACCTTTGTGTGTTATTGTTGATGAAGATATAATATTACTGTGAAGGTGGTGAATAATGAGGAAAAAAAGCTGAATGTTGTGTCTCTTTACTAGGAAGAATGATGTTAGTGTGCTCGGCTAAAGTGTTTGGGAAATGAAACCGAAACTGCGGAGCGGTGACCCTCTAAAAAAACAGCATGAAACACTGCCACAATATTCTTAACTTTCAGTTTATCATACTTTTGTTTTGCTTGACTTTTTTTTTTTTTACTTTAGTAACAGTAGCTAACGTTAGCTGTCTGGCTAACTAACTTAATTAGCTACATGTTTATGTTTCAGCTGTGCATGTATGGTCAGTTGCTAAGTAACAGCAACAGCAATGATAGTTTATTGCTGATGTCAACCGAGTAAGTTAAGATTTACTAATGAGGTAAGAAAAGATGCTGTAAGACGAGATAAGATTAAGATTAAGATTAAGAAAATGCAGTCAAGCTCTAATACTGACCTTCAGAGGTTTAGGAAAATGTCCAGGTGGAAGGTAGACATGCCAAATTCTGGGAGGAAAAGCATAGTGCATTTAGTTGATTAAATGTTTTAAATATTGATTAAATGTGTTTTTCTGCTTTTTATTCTTGATGCAGAAAGAAATAAATAACTTGTTCTTTTCCAAAGATTGCATATAAATATTTTAGACTCCTTGTTTGATGTTTTACCATTGGCACTATCTGGATGCGCTTGAGGTCAAATTTGCTGGCAAATAAATGTAATTTTTAGCTATTTGCACTTAATCTTTCATTCCTGGCACAAGCACCTCCAGGACATAAGGGCTCGACTGTGCTCCCCTACCCTGTCTCCACTGTACCAATGTGCTGCAAACTGCGGAATGTCAGGTACAACTCTTGGGCTTTTGGACGCTGCTCCAGTCCTTCGTTGTCATTCAGTGCCGTTCTTCATCATTTCAGGGTCACGCTCAATGTCCACTCACAAATGAGGGTCAAGCGTTTCCTCTAAACTCTGAGGTTGAGTGTTCAGCAGATGATCCAGCAGAAGGCTTTGGAGAGCTGTAGAAAATGCCTCTATTTTTCTTTCCTTTTTTTTTTCCTCACTGTGGTGGAAGCAGGGTCCTAGTACATTAGCATACCAGTCTTTTGACTTGGCGATGTTTATTATTTTTGTTTACATTTAATAGCTGTGAGGGTAAATGCGCTGTATGCATGGACAAGCTGAAGCACAATTAAACACAAAAGTGCAAGCAGCACCACGGAGAGCTCCACAAGGCCTCTTTGATGTCCTGGGCGCTGTGAAACCTCCTCTTCACAGCTTTCTTCTCCAGCCCACATAAGGTTCAGATATTGCAGGATGAACTTTAATATAGCCTGCAATGCTAGAAATATACCTTCCTCAGACCTGCTCTACATATTACTGCACATCCTCACGGGCGTATTCAGAAGAATATGCCATGTGTTATGTGCTTCATTAGCATCTAGTTTGTTAACACCTACATTATTCAACAAACATCTGATCGTTCATAAAAGTTTCAGGTGCATAGCTTGAAAGTACAAAGTGTATGTATTCTGTTGAAAACACTGCTGGCGTTTTTGGGTTTATTTAGCAATTTAGCAAAAGCAAAGACAAATATTAGGAGACTTAACCTCTATTGTTCTCATATGAATGAGGCTATTTTAGTTCTGAGAACCAAACAAAGAGACAGTAACAAATAGAGAAATGGCAATTTTGGCTGATATATGTATAAATATAGACCCACACCACACACACATTTGGGTTAGCCTAGAACATGCGGTCCCCAAGGTTGCATAAGGACAAGACTTACCCAGACAGCAAAGGCCTCATCCAATTTATTGTGTCTGCTGCGCTCACACAACTTTTTTTTTTCAGCAAAGCTTTCTTATGTAGGCTAGAGAAATTTAGCCATTTCGAATTGTGACGCCTCCAAAAACTATTTTCATTAAGTGAAATAGGAAGTGGAAATATGGCTTATGCATATCTTTGAAATGTGTGTCACTGAGAATGCTTGACTGGAGCTGCAGAATTGTTCTGTCAGTATTCATTTGGCCACAGCAACAAGGTTTTCATACAGGTAAGAGAGAAAACAACCTCTATGTATGTGACCTTTCCCATTGTGGGGCTTCCAAGAGGAAATTAGTCAACATTGTTAATGTTTAAAGGCCATTAATCAGCAATGGACAGTAACTAAGTAAATGTAATTTGTTAAGTCGTATTTTCGTGTATTTGTACTGAAGTTTTTCCATTTTGGGCCACTTTTTACTTTCACTCTACTCCATTTCAAAGTCAAATATCTTACTTTTTACTAAACTACATTATGTGAAATCTGTTGTTCCTTTTGGCTTATGTGTGCATAAAAATGTAACCTGTCAAACGAAAGAAGCGCGACGTCAGTGTCAGACTATTTAATGAGCAACCAATCTTCTGTTAAAAGATTGGTTTATCAAGAGTGACGAGTATTTTTGCTTAAATGAATTGATTAAGCAAGAGTCTTAGGACATCAGAGCCATAATTACTCTTTTAGTACTTTTACTTTCGATACTTAAGTACATTTGAAGGCAAATACTTTAGTACTTTTACTCAAGTGGAGGTCTAAAGGGAGGAACTTCTACTTTTACTGGAGTAACTCAAGTACATGATTTGTATATTTCGTCCACCACTGCCATTAATGCATTTAGATGTAATGAGCATGTATTAATTTGTTAATGATATTGGTTGACAAGGTCAATGTCTGCATTTCGAATGAATCACTATGAGGTGGTTAATGTCTACATTCAGAGGTGCTTTGATTAGTTGAATAATATATATATATATATTTGCCACAATTTTAAGCCATTATGAACAGTGACTAGGCCTTCAATTTAGGTGCCAAAACATCTAATAATGCTAATTTCTGCTTGCATCCCAATGGGTTTCTAGTAATATGTTAGTGTTAAGCTACCAGTGATGCCAGTCGCATTAATATTTTTAAGCCTTTGTAGATTAAGCTTGGACATTGACAGTGCATGTTTTATCTAATGCTTATTTGACCTTTTTACAGTGTGTTACAGTGACCAGTAAGGAGCCTGTGCATGATTTCCTTAACCAGCAAATGACTGTAACTCACTGGTCAGTCTATGGTTCAAATTTGCAGCCAGTGACATATCTAGGACTTCCAAAATGCCTCGGGCATCTAGAGCGATTGATTTCCACTGTCAGTTCCTAACTACGTTCCTTAATGTTTGTTCACATATATTATGCCTTCTGTTTAACACTTCAAGTTCAAACCAATGGAATGCTAACCTGAAGTGCTATCCTGGCTATTGGACTTTCTGTCAGTCGTTTCATGAAGTTAACCGACCCTTGTGTTGACCCTGATCAAAGAATGACTAGAAAAATGAAGATTTAAAATAAAAATTAACCAAAAATGTATACTTTTTTAATGATTATGTTTTAGACAGGGGGTTCTCTGCTAATTTTAGGACAAATAAAAAAATAAGAAACTATATAGGTCTAAGCTACGTAGATTCCTTTAGCTACTCCACTTCCACATATTAAAGCTATGCATTTGTTTATGGATGTTTTGCCTATAAGGTCACGGCAACTATGTGCTATTTTATGACAAATAACCTTTCCCACTAAATCTGCAATGGCAGATCCTCTGGCCCTTCCATCCTTAATAGAACATTCATTAAATTAGCCAGTTAGGCTGCCACTGACCGCACTTACTGTGTCGTGGCAGAATCGTGTAAAATTCATGGTCTCATGTAAATCTGACACCGGCGTCCAGCTGTGGGAGAGAGAGAAGTTAAGTCTCATCAAGCACAGTGGCCCTAGCAGCCATGACACATGCCACGCTGACATGAGTCAAGAGGACAGCAACTCCTCGCCTCAGAGACAGGGGACCCGCCAAAGAAAGAAGAGGAGAAGGAACACTTCACGAAATGTTGCAAGCAGGATTTTTTAAGCAGTGCGTCTTTGCACCCCTGCTTTGACGATGAACTTCAGTGGCCTCAACTTTCTCCCACCAGTTGTTAATTATGCCGACTCTAATGTGTTCTGCAGCATGCCTCATTTCCTATGCAGCACAGCATACTGCTTCAGCCAGGCAGAAAAAGAAGATCCTCTTTTGAGGTAGCGCCACGTATCTACAGAGACCATAACTGGCTGAAAATGAATGCTTTCAGCCAAAGTGGATAGTGAATAGGTGGGAGTACTGAAGCATCCTCTCTTAAGCCCAAGTCCGCTACCATAATACAATCTCTCAGAACTCTTTGGAGCTACAGTTGAAAATAGTGACAGAGTAGATGAGGACAGAGTCTCCATCAAAAAAAAAAAGGATTCTGGGCCATTTCAACTGACCCATCTCTCTGGGGAGGAAAGTCATGGAGCCCCTTGGGTGCTGAGAGCCACTGCTAGAGCATGATCTATTGGTCATTCAGGGCCATCAAGCCTCAAAAGGAGACCACTCAGAGAAGAAAACACTTTTCTAGGTGAAGGAGACTTCTAGGTGATTGTTATGAGGGCGGGGGAAAAAGGATGGTCAAGAATCGGCAGAGGACTTTTGTAAGCGGCTCAATTAATAGTTGAACATTTTACGTCTCATTAAATTGTATCTGGGTCCTAATAAAGCATTGCAATCGTACCCTCAAGATCAATTATGACAGGCCAGAGACATCGTTTGGACACCACAAGGCGACAGAATTAATGCATACTCATGCTTACACCACAACTCGAGGCAATAGAAAAAAGAATGTCTGGCATATAAGATGTATGTACTGACTAAGAGCTTGTGACCGTCCTCTGCTGATTTCTCTGAAGCATTCCAGCATTAGACTAACTCTAATGCATGCACTGAAAGGGCGTACGTGCAGTAAATCGCTGGCGTTTTGATGCACTACCGGTCCCAGTGTTTATTGTGGACCCCTTCTGCACTGATGAGGTGGTGGTGTAAGGAAGGAGGGAACTGACCAACACATCCCACCCCTCCTTTTCTTTCCCTCTGTGTTCGAGCCGGAGGAAAAAGAAAAGCACAGCAGTGCAAGCCAAGCGTGTAATGAAAGAAGCCACAGCCACTTTCTGCTCTGGAGGGATGCTGTGTGGGTGCTTGGGCCGACGGAGAACAGCTCAATTTGAGAGGGTTAATTATGAGGTGCCACTGAAGGCGTTGGAAGGCCTAACAGAGATGGAGGCAGGTACGCAAGCTTGCTGCATCATGAAATAGTTAAAGCCCAAGCGAACCTCTGACTGGATAATTGCAGTTGACTTCCCTCTGTGGAGCCCCTCTGCCCCAAGGCAAAATTATGAGACAGGCTGCACTTCCAAAAACAGGCTGAGAACATTTTTTGCGGCACTTTATTTCTGTGGAAAACAGACCATGAGAGTGGTACGAATTTTGGGAAAACTTATTAAGCAAATTGAATTAATACTGATTAGGTTATTTAGCCACCAAATGCCAAATGGGAGTGAAGACGAGAAGCTCTGGGCCTCTCTGTTTCTCTTCCCATACATTGCTAGCATTTCAACAAATCCCCAAGCGAAAAATCATCAAATACAAATCCAGGAGTCCCATTATGGATCAGTGTGTTAGGAGCTTTGCTTCTAAAAGCTGCATCCCCTTCTCAGGAGGACTGCCGTATTTAGTTTATTTCAGAAAATAAGCGTGGGCATTCGAGACTCGGGCAGCTCTGTCATAAATCATTATTCATAAAGTGTCGGCCAGGAAACCACAGCATTTCTGGGAAAAAAAAAACGGAGTGACTTCTCCTGCATGCTTGCTGTTGTCCAAAGGCTCGGGAGGCTGGCTGCCTTCCAAGCCCCAGTGGAAAGAACCTATTGATGGGGAGAGAACTCCCACAGTTCCCTGCTTCCTGTGCACACAATGCCCACAAAGACTCTCGCCCCCATCTTCAGGAGTGCTTGAAAGCCCTCAAAGAAACTTTCCTTTTTCTTGCCTTTATTTTTTGGATGTTTAAAAGAGGTGCATGGAACCATGTGACATATTGTGGGCCATTTGAGTGGCTTTTATGCAGCCTCCAGCTCTGGCCTAGGTGAGAGGTGAGAGGGACCAGGAGCTAAAGGTCAGGGATAGGACTCAATCCAGCCAGGCAAGATAAAAAATATCAGCAGCAGAGTGTGGAGTGCTTTTGTAAACGGTACCATCCGTCAAGGTACATTGTCGCCATGGCACAAAGCCGCCAAACAGGCAGGTGAAGATCTCCTATCTTCCACTGTGCTGTCATATTTAAGGGGAGAAGGTCCTTTTGCTGAGTGAGGAGTAAGCTCTGCATGCGTAGGAATGCATAATGAACATTTAAGTGGAGGGAAATATGTGAGGCTATGGTCTCGTTTTCAATTATGCACAAGGGCTCCAAGAAACATGCAAGGTCAAGTAATCACCGCATATTCAAATACTCGGGCAATTAAGAACCTGGCTTCTTACTGTATTTAACACATGTCAGCAATTTGTATTGAATTTGGGAACTTATTTAGCAAATTTAATATATTAGATCCAACTTTAAAGAACAGATGTCACAGATGTAATACTAATCTTAGGCAAATTTGAACATATGAACATTCTGTCCGAATCAAGCGTTGCATTGCATTGCACTTTAGCATGCCTCTTATGGAGTGTTGCCAAGCCCAAGTCAAAGCTAATATATTCACACAACCCTATTATTTTGGCATTTCGGCATGACATATGCAGCATAAATTATCTCTGAATGTTCAAAGTGACAATAGGAAATATACAACAAAGGTACACCTACTGTACATCAATCAAATGCTTAATAATCAGCAGCCAAGTTCTTATGTTTAGCGCTAGCACGGTTCCACCCATATCACTGTGGCAGTGATCAGTGGTGCAGGATGAAGCCGTATGTGTGAGTGGGTCAGTGCCAGGCTGAGGTGCTGCTGTCCTGGCCCTGTCTCTAACACTCTGCTCCAGGCCCATCTCTCTCTTCCAACCCTGCTGCATCCTCCCACAGTAGCTGCTGGGGAAAGATGGAGCGCCAATCAGATCTCCATGGGAACCAATGCCAGCTTCTGAGTCCCTGTCTCCTGCAGTGACAGCAGAGGGGCCACCAGCAGCACAAATCAGACTGAGGATCTAGTGTGAAGAGAAGAAGGAGGGGAGGGAGGGAGGGAACCTGGTGGCAGATGGAAGAGTCAGGAGACCAAAGATTCATTTCACAATGAAAGGCTTTTCTAAGGCTTTTAGATGATGTCTGCTAAAAAAATGCTTTCTTCTGCCAGAAGCTGTTTTTGAAACTAGACCGTCAAGCCCTATTCAAGTGGATTCATTTTACCTGTGGAGACAATGTAATTTAAGTGACAGTGGTCGAGATCTGAGATCCGAATCCCTTGAAGAGATATTACTTTCTTATTGTACTACTACTATGCTGTTTAAATATTACCACACAATTATGTCATTAATAAGTTAACTTAATAAAATGTCTGCATTCTATACTGACATGAATCTGCACTTCTGTCCTATCATTGTGAGATTATGAGTTTGATCCCAGGCTGTACCACAGCCATTCATTTTCTGCCAGGCACATTTCGACCCAGCGCTCCATGTTCCTGAACATTCCTTGCCTGAACAACATTCCTTGCCTGAACAACTGTGCCTACCTCATCGCTCCGACTCAGGAGCATCCTGGCTTGTTTCAAGCTCCATGTTCTGAGGTGCACACTGCACATTGTTTTGTTCAGATTGCTTCGTCCTAGCAAGAATTATTACAGAATATTTGGGGCCTCTTTTGAATGAATCTCCCTGTTTTAGGATTCTTGCCCAAGGACTCTTATTGGTGTAGCACAGACTGCAGAGGCTTTACCCACTACCACCACACATAAGCAGCCGTTTGGTAAAATACAGTGTCTGGCTTAGAAGAAGCACATCCTAGCCTTCCTCCTTTCAGCTAGCTTCAAGTGACAGGGAGACCTTGCTAGTGGGATTGTAGCTAGCAGGTGGAAATGAACATGGCTAAATTGGAGAGAAAATTGGGTAAAATACACGCAAATGTGGTATCAATTGAAAGTGGAATTCAAGTCATAAGTGAAAATTTATGTCAGATTGCATCATGCTTGTTCACTGTTTGTCATAAAGGCAACTTCTAAGGCTTTATCCATGACAAATTCATAGCTTCTGCACATCTGACAGTAATAACTGTGGTGTGAATGACCTTTTGTAATTTGCACAATACAGAGCTCCTCTTGTAATAGTCCTGTTCCCATTGACTCAACAGTAATGTAATAACAAAATCTGGTAATACAGGTTGTACTGGATGTTATGATTGGTAATAAGTATAATACCAACATGAGCATCTGGGCTATGAGCTTTTAATCCCTCATCTACAGTCCTGGTCAATTACATTACAGAATGTTTTCTGTTAAAACGAATATAACTAATCTTGATTAGTGCATCTAAGGAATTACACGTTTCTGCACAGCTTTTTGAAGTAAGGCGTGGTTCTTACTCAACATTTTGGAAGTGAGATGAACACATTCCAATCCACTCTTTACGGCTGATGTTTCATTTGTCAAATACTTAAATCTGAAGTGAATCAAGTGCAATTCAAGTGTGCTGCACTTGACAAGAGCTAACTTTGGTGCTACATAAAGAGCTAAACAACTACACTCCCATGTCAGGATTACCTCAGAAAAATGTAGGGTAAAAGAAACTAAGACAAAGGGCTGTTAGGTGCAGTAAGTACAGGTAAACATGGTAAAAATATCGTGCAATGCAAGCCAAAATGTCATATAACAAGGCATACAATAAAGCAGTAAGAACCAATGTTTCAAAAGGTTCTGCAAGATGGAGGTAGCAATGAGGAACCCATGAGGAACCATGGAGGACATCACCAAGCTGTGATTACTGGATACTGTACACCCTTGCTCTTGGTCTCATATCCCCAATCCCACCCCAAGAAGCTCTGTGATTACCTCCAATGTCAAACCTCTAAAACTGATCCTGATGCAGATTGGCCAGCTCATAGTGCAGGTGGTTTGTTCTGCTGTCAAAGCACTGCATTCATTAGTAATGCCTGTGTCTGAGTAGGAAGTGCAAGGTGAGTGTGGCTATCTCTAGGCCTCACCCTCCCTGGGCTGCTATACATCAGCAGCTGCTCACCAACAATCTCCCCTGGAGACAGATGCTGAAGCTGGATTCAAAGCCCCAACCCCCCCCCCCCCCAATTCCCCCCCCCCCCCCCCCCCCCACCGTCCTGCCCCTGCTGCATGCCATTCAGTGATAGATGATGAGGTCCAAATACTCAAACCACCAGAGTTTGAGTTCACAGATAACACCTCCACGGTAGGAGGAAAAAAAAGAGCTTATCAAGCAAGGGCGGCAAATCCCATCGGCTCTTGAGAGACGTATTTAAATTGCTGGGTTGGGTTGGCGCCATGTCGATATTGAATTGTGGCCTGCCAGAAGTGTGAGGTTTAAATGTAAACTCTGCAATGTCGGCCAAACACCATAGGAACGTTTTAAGCACATATGCCTATTGAGCGCCAGTGATGTTGTTGGCAGAAAGCTGAGCTTGTGGGGAAAAAACAATGACAGCGCAGACAACATGCTCGATAAAACATTATGGGCCAGCTTTACTGTGGATGTTTTTCCATTGTCATATATGCTCTGCTTTAAAAAGGAATTCTTTAGTAAAAAATAAATAAATAAATAAAAACAGTAGAAAGCGTAATGAATGACAATTCAGCCTTTTCAAAGGAAATTCTGTATGAATAAAGCCAAGATGTCAGTTTCCTTTTTCAGCTAGGCTCCCAGCTCTTTGTACTGCTCTGGCTTGCTTGATCAGCACAGCGCTTTTGTTAAGGGCTGCTGTGAATTCTCCCCTTAAAGTCCCGCTCCCTCTCTCAGTCTTTTGTACAGGAGGGTAATGACATTTGCTCTGTCGAGAGAACACCAGATGGACTTGAAAGGGAGTCTTCTGGTAAGCTACGGGGTACTGTGTCAGAGATACGGTGTGTATCACAGCCCATTTTATGCTTATTTGCTCACCCTTGTACTTTGGAAATCAGCTCAAATCCCTTTGAAATATGTGTTTTTGCATCGCAGGTCAACATGTGTTTGACAGCACAATGAGGCAAAGCGTCAAGCAAGTTGGACCCCACTGGGCGCATTGCAGCTCACCACTAAGATCCCAGCTATTCCATGACTTGCTGGATTAGGTCATTTTTGCTAAGTGTGCCAACTTCTCTCCAGCTTAGCACTTCTCTGAAGTGACTTGAAGAGCCAGAATGCAAAGCAGGTTTAAGAGTGGCGTTCATCAGAGAGTGATGGGTTCAGGAGTGAGCTGGAGAGAGAAAGACAAAGAGAAAGAAATAGAAAGGGGGCAGCAAGAGTCAGTCCATCTGGCCTGGCTTCAAAAAGCCACTCACTGTTGGGTATATCCCCTTTCATGCCATGTCCACAAGCTACCATTTGAGGAATACAGAGGGGTACAGAGCGCTTTGATGAATAAATGCCTTTTCATCCTTGACACTGGCAGCTCAGAAGGTTATGTAGGACATGTTTTGGCTGAAAGGGCATCCTAATTATCTTAAAAGTGCTAGAAACACATAGCCAAGCACTAGAACTTTAATATATTTTTATGCAAGGGAGTTAGTGATAGTAACTGGTGGTTTTATTACTGAGTGAGTAACATTACTCAATATATAAAGGGATATAGTGTCCGGTGCACTCACTGGCGACTTGTAGAAGCTCTGTAACTTGTAGCTCCACCTTGCTAGTGTACAGTTGGGGCTCATACTTTGCACAATTTATGTTAGCCTTTCCATGATGCTGTTTTTATTACTGAGTAGATAGAGCTACACAGTATGTAAAGGGAGATTTATTGTACAGTACACTCACCGGCCACTTTATTAGAAATCCCTTACTCGTAGCTCCACTCTGGTGGTGAACAGTTGTAGCTCATCTTTTGCTTCCTCTAACCTTTTAGGAGCGGTCAGTATCAGAACTAGTCAGAACTATTTTCTGATGGATATTTATTGGTTGCAGACCACTCTTAACCCTGTCAGCACAATTGTCTGATACATATTTATCAGCACCATACACATACCAAAGCCTCTACAATGCCATCCAAAAGTCCAGCCAAATGTGGTTCTGGAGAAACTGACCACTAATAAAGTGTTACAAGTGTTGAAAATGGGCCACCACTTAAACATGAGGAATAGTGGTCCAAAACTGCCTAACTGGATGGATAATGTAAATGAAAGTGACCAGTAAATGGAAGGAAAAGATAGGGAATTTTAATAATGTGGATGGTGAGTGTACATTTTGCATTAATTATGACCACAGGCCGAATCAAAGAATCTCACTCATGGTCATTTCTGGTTACCTACTAGAAGTAGCAGTTGTCATTAGTGAGAATTAAAGCATGTGATTTTATTCTAATTATTTCTCATTCATCGCCATAGGCATGCATTTGGGGCGGGGGGGGGGGGGGTGTCAGGGTTGTCACCTTTAATGTTTGGAGGGAGATTAATTGCACCCTTCCTCCCCCTTTTGGTTCTTAATAATGTGCTTTGATGGCTTTTCCTTGTTAAATTCAGCTAATGTATATTTCTAAGTCTTATCATTTTTAAACAACTGTGGATTAAAGAGAAAGGATATCTGGTTTAATTCCATATTTTCATTCACATCCTTACATCCCTGCACACACAAGACTTATGGGAAATGTAGTCTATATGCAGTCAGCATCTTTTTCTGTTCCTGAGCCAGTTCCACTTTTCAAAGATGTTTGAAACTGTCAAAGAAGTTTAAAAGTAAACTAATCAGGATACCTGTGATAGCGCAGGACATTGCTAGCTAGTAATCTACTGCAGGCTGTAGCTCTCCCCAGTCATGCCATAGGCTGATTTGTTAGTAATATCTAGTGAGCTAGTTTAGTAGTTCTAGCAAAAAAAAAAAAAACTTAACCTAATCTGTGTGATGTCTAACAAGATATTTGGTTTTGAACTGGAGAGTCCAGTTTTGAGCTTCATTGTCAGGGGCCTAGTTGGTTATTGCCAATCATATGTTGAAAGATCCTGTTGAGTCGGGGATGCAGCCCCGTTGGCCCTGTCATCAGGAGGTCACGAGGTAGATCCCTGGTGATGCTACAGCCGTCCGTGGCCAGGAGTCCAAGAGAGCACGATTGGCCTCGCTGTCTGGGTGGGTGGGTTGGCCCCCTTCTCCCCTTATCACTCAACGCAATGTTAGTTGGCGCAGGGGTCTGTTAGCTGACGTAACAGATCTGGCGGTTGAGCCCAGTGACGCTGCGTGAGTGGCAGTTCGAAAAGGTGCGCTGGTGCTTCACTGGTCTCGGAGAAAGCCTGTGTTCGCCTCCTGGTGCTGGTAGTATGATTTGATTGGGGGAGTCCTAACTAGCAGGTGGAACTGGAGATAAACAAAGATCCTGTTGAGTCTCTACAGGCATTTGATTTGTGGAAGTAGATAAAGTGCTGTTCTAGTCTTGTCACTGAGCTTTATTTTTAACAGCTATCTGATCTCTGTTTAGGAGATCAGAGATCGAAATGCATAGACGTAACAAAGAAAAGCAAATATCACAACTTTTTTAGGCATCAAAAGCAAAGTGTAAGTGTAAGTGTATTGGGTCAGGTAGTATTGGGCAGTGCGTCTCCCTGAAGTTGAAACAAAAGGTCAGAGCTCAAATAAGAGGGGAAATTCTGTTTGAAGTCTTTCAGTCAATAAAACACGCGTGTCCATAAGTAGAAGGAGCTAAATGTTGTTATAAAAATGTGAAAAGTTGTGGAAATGAACAGATATGCTTAACATTTTCACATTAGAACAAATGGAAAAACGGTTGAAAGTATGATTGAAGCAGTAAAATGAATGGGAATGATAATAGTAATCATAATAATAATAATCATTTATTTATATAACACTTTTCATACCAGCAGCAGCTCAAAGTGCTTTACAGACAGGTGATAAATCATGGTTATAGAAGAGATCATTAGTATTTAATTAGAATCAGAAGAAAAAGAAGATGAAATTACAAGATGAAGATAAACCTCACAAGACATTCAGTTTAGTCAAATGCTCGTTTAAAGAGATGTGTTTTTAGATGCTTCTTAAAAGTGAGCACTGAGCTTGACTGTCTAATAAAAGGTGGAATTGAGTTCCACAGTTTAGATGCATAATAACTGAAAGAGTCTTTCCACGTTTTCTGTATTTTACAGAGGGTTTCTGTAGAAGACCACTATTTGCAGATCTTGGATTACGTGCTGGAACATAAACAGACAGATACTATGTGATGTAAGCAGGTGCTTTAGGGATGTTTTGAGCTTTAAAGCCCAGTAGCAGAGCCTTGAAATCTATCCTGAATGTTCAGTTCTTTCAGAGTGATGTGATCTCTCTTCTTCTGTTTTTGTTAGGATGTGCACTGCTGCATTTTGTACAAGTTGTAAGGGATGTGTAGGAATTATGTAATTGCATTTTAATAAGATATATAAGGACAGCAATAGCTGTAAACCTCTCAGGGTTAAGCCAACAATGTAGATTACTCAGTGACAAAGACCAATGTCTAATTGCTAAATGAATAGTTTGTCATTTAGATGCACTCTTTGGTTGCATTAACACAGCAGATAAAAGTGGCCCAGATTTCTCATCAAATCCATTTCTTTTTGTCTGTTCACAGGTCATGCTCCTAAACTGACCCACATGTGGAAAAGAAAAATGCTTCACATGGCTCGCTTATCCAAAGGTAAACAGTCACGACTGACACTGAATGAAGTTCCGATGGCTGACGGCTCGGTTCATCACCCAGAATGTGTTCAGGCTCACTGTAAAAAGGGCATGATTTTTGGCCATGGTCACTTCTTTTGCTCGCATCCTTGGATTCTTTAAACTTCGCTTTCAGACATTTCAGCCTCGTTCTCCTGTGGTTGCAATAAGTGACTTCTAAATTTTTGATACAGAAAAATGAGCCTGGTGGCACAGTGGTGCAGTAGGTAGCGCTGTTGCCTCACAGCAAGAAGTGCCTGGGTTCGATTCCCTGGCCAGGCAACCAGGGTCCTTTCTGTGTGGAGTTTGCATGTTCTCCCCGTGTCTGTGTGGGTTTCCTCCGGGTTCTCCGGTTTCCTCCCACAGTCCAAAGACATGCAGTCAGGCCAATTGGACATGGTAAATTGCCCCTGGGTGTGAGTGTGAGTGAATGTGTCTGTCTGTCTGCCCTGCGATGGACTGGCAACCTGTCCAGGGTGTATCCTGAATCTGCCTGATGACAGCTGGGATAGGCTCCACCACCACCAACCTCCCCTCCCCTGACCCAGAAGGAGAAGCGGCTTAGAAGAAGATGTCAAGATAGACGGACATAAATGTGGACATAAAAACTCAGATAAAACTCAGTATATCCCACATGTTGCTCAACAATTTTAAGATAAGGGAACATTTTTTGATGATTTTGTACACTCAAATGGCATTTTTGAGTTGAATTAACGTATTGCTATTTAGTTCAGTCTGTTGCTATGGCAACTTTGAAACCCCACATTTAAAAAATGACGGCATTTCTGTTGGTTTTAATTGTTTCTTTCTCATTAAAGTTGCTGAACAAATGTGTGAAGCTGAGTGAAGCTAAGCTGTAAATGCATTTACATGTTTATTTTGTTCGCACCATCTTGTTATAAAACGTATATCTTTCCCATTGGCTCGTGGCTCCATCTATTTGCATATTGAGTGTATCTTTCCCTTTGTTTTACTCACCGTCAGCCGTCAGTGAGCTTTCATTCCACCCAGGCTGTCTTTTATATATGCCTTACTCAGCCGCCTGACATTGTGCTGTTGGCTAAGCGGGAAGATTATCAATCTCTTTGCTGATAAGTGGGCATTTGATTTGGTCAGTGACCATGTTCACAGTAAAGGTTAACCCTTCAGTGTTTGGCAGAGTGGTCAGTATCACTTAATTAGAAACCAATTCTCAATTGCCCAATGAAACATATGGTTAAATTGCAATTTCAAGACATTCATTTAAAATAATTCTCTCATAACTTAGTCTAACACAAAAATATTATAGTTTTTCAATTTTTTAAAGTAAATTCTGGGCTTACAGTGCAGTGGTCCCATTCCTGCAGATCCCTTCCTCTGTAGAGTGAGTGGTAGTGAGGAAAGAAATGAGAGAAGTGACCTGTATCTAACAGCCATTTAGCCTAATGTCTTTCCAAATGCCCTGCACTGAACTATGCTTTACATTTCAATTAGAAAGTGCTAAACACAGAGAAGATCACTCTTTAGAAGGAACTTTGGCTTAATTTACAGTGCATAGTAGTATTTCCTCTCAGCCTGTTTGACATCTTATTTTATGAACATGAGCAATATAAGAGGAACACACACACACACACACACACACACACACACACACACACACACACACACACACAGACAATATAACAAGGTGCAGTCCACAGCCAAGACATAAATTGGAAGAAAGGAAAAGAACAGGCTAAGAAACACTGGAACACTCTTGTGTAGTACAGACTATATTATCTGTGAAAGTTTTAAATGCAAACAACATTCCCTGGAGCTTATTTTCTTGGATCCATATTTTATTAAGCATGTCCCAGGATTACTTTTTCAATATCACTTGAATAGGCGTTTGCATGGTAATTGTTTGCTAGTCTTTCGCTGGTTTAATGTTGCATATAGGTCACTGCTATTTGTGTCCATGTTTCTATGATTCTGCTCAGTGTATGAATTTTCTGTCTCAATTATATTGTGTTAATAATAACCATGTAGTCCCACACTAACGATGCATGCACTGTAAATAGGGGCACTTCATGTGGTAACAAGTAAATTAACTAGTTTCATTCAACCTAAATAAATACTTCGAACGAATGATTTTATCAATCAAAGTCAATATTAGAGTTGAATAAAACGAGTTCAATGGCTTGTTACTTCATTAAGTCATTCTTTTAAGTAGATCTGATGAGCACCTTTTTACAGTGTGCAACAACTACTGATGTATTCACTGTCACGGATGAGTAACAGAAAAGCAGCTTGTGTAAATATACATGTGAATCTGCAAAAAAGTGAAAAAAGTGTTGCCAGATCTACTTAAAAAAGACATTATTTTATTTACTGTGTTTATTTTTTTGACAATTGACAATCCAACACAATGGGCAGCACTTTGAACACATGTTATAAGTGGTCAGAAACTTGTAAATAACTCATGAAAGAATAAAGTTACGTTAAAACCAAGCACACCGTTGTTTTTCTTGTGAAATTCTCAATAAGTTTGATGTGTCACACGACCCTCTCCCCATTGAAAAAACTAAGGTTGGATCCAAAATGGCCGACTTCAAAATAGCCACCATGGTCACCACCCATCTTGAAAAGTTTTCCCCCTCCCATAAACTAATGTGCCACAAACGGGAAGTTAATATCACCAACCATACCCATTTTATTTGGGTGTATCCATATAAATGGCCCACCCTGTATTTATATTCATCTTAAAAAATACTTTTGAACCATTTTCACCACATTTTTTTCATTACATTTGCATTTACAGTTACAGCATTTAGCAGCCGTTCTTATCCAGAGCCACTTATAAGAAGTGCTTTGTCAATCTAGAGAAAGTATCTTTGCTAGTTACCAATAGCTTATAGAAAAAGACAGTCCTGAGCTCAGATACTGCTAGAAACAAGTCACTATAGATACAGAGAGAAAAGGAACAGAGTTGAACACAGAACTCTGTGCCATTCAGTACAATAAACTACAATACACAGTGAAGTACAATAAAACAAGTGCAGCTTATAATTTAATGCTCATTTAAGTGCTGTGTAAAGAGATGAGTCTTCAGTCTACGTTTGAAGACAGCAAGAGACTCTGCTGTTCGGACAGCCAGTGGGAGTTCATTCCACCACCTGGGTGCCAGTACAGAGAACATTCTCGACGCTTGTCTTCCACGCACCTTGAAGGATGGCCGGTCAAGCCGAGCTGTACTCGAAGCTCGAAGGGCTCGTGGTACAGTTCAAGATTTTACCATTGCCATCAAGAAGGTAGAGGCTGGTCCATTTTTGGCTTTATAGGCAAGTGTTAGGCTTTTAAATCTGATGTGTGCAGCTACAGGAAGCCAGTGAAGGGAGCACAGCAGTGGGATGACGTGGCTGAACTTGGGCAGATTGAATGCCGCATTCTGGATGAGCTGCAGAATTGCATATTGTTATGGCCAGATGACTTGGCAGTGGAAAGTACTGACTAACACTGGTCTGAAGAGAGGTAAACTATGAACCCACAGCATGGAGTTGGGAGCAGGACCTTCAATGTATCAGGGTAGCAAAGTCTATCCCGTCTAGTCCATCCTGACTGAAGGGCTACTGTGCAACAAGTCACAGAACAATTATGGGTTCGCGATGTGAGTCGAAAACGATAACTGGCCATCCAGAGTCACACCAAGAATTCTTGCCTCTACAGATGGAACAATCAGGGAGTTCTCGAATGAGATTGCAAGAGCATGATGAGGACCTGTATTTGCAGGGATGAATATCAGCTCAGTCTTGCTGGGATTGAGCTTCAGGTGGTGATTGAACTGATGATATTTTTTTAGAGTATATAATACAACATACAGCGGGATCGAATATTCTAAGACAACTAGTGGAGATGCTTCTATTCCAAATTCTTTTCTAATTTAATACACAAATTGGCTGCATGCCAATCAAATCAAATCAAATCAAATTTATTTGTATAGCGCTTTTTACAACGGATGTTGTCACAAAGCAGCTTTACAGAATTTCAGAAAAGACAAAGTTTCAAGAGAACCTGAAACCAATCTGAATGAAAAGTAGAATCTCTGTAATATTTACATTACATGGATTACCAAAAGTCAAAAGCCAGTAGTAAGCAGATCAAATCCACCGGAGAGTCATTCATATTGTGTTGATAATAACAATGCATGCAACAACATCGTAACTACTGATGACGTATTCACTGTTACAGATGAGTAAAATGAGTACAGCTCATGTAAACACACATGTGAATCCACACTTAGTTTTATTGAACCTAAATACATATTTTAAGTGAATGAGTCATTTGATCCAAGTTATTTTTGAGCTGAATAACCATTTGTTTCATTGCCACATGGAGTAATTTTTTAACGTAGACCTGATGAGACACTTTTTACAGTATATTTTACAAGTGTATGTCAGTACTTCTACAACTACTGTTTCTGCAGTACAACCTCTGATTGTAACAGGTGGGTAATTATGAAAATAAATGATGAAAGTCTTTACAGTGCATTTGCACAGAAAATACTAGCTTCTCCAACACCAAATTGGCTGTACCCTCTTAAATCTTGATAACAACATAGTGTTCAGTTAAGGACAACACATTCTGTGCTCAATTCAACACAAAATGTGTGTAAACTCTAACCTATAAAATACAATGTAAAAAGTGGCTGGTTTGATTAACCTAAAAAATGACTTCATGTAGTAACAAGCAAATGGATGTTTCACTGAGCTCAAAAATGGCTTTGATTGAAATAATTGCTCATTTCAAGTATGTATTTAGGTTGAATAAAACTAGTTAATTTACTTGTTACTATATGTAGTAATTATTTGAGGTTGATCCGATGAGCCATTTATACAGTGTATGTTGTTATAGAACACGTTGCTTTTTCGATTATTGTAGTTTGCTTGTGTTGAGACATGGTAACCTAACAATAATGCACAGCAACAGCAGTCCATTTACCTGTACTGTGTAAATACAGGTCTTAATCTATGTGATTTCATCAGGTTACCATGTTACAATACAGAAATTCAATGTATCGGTATCAATGTGAAAGTCACACTTTAAAACTAATGGATACATACTGTGTATTTTTTTCTGTAGCAATAGGGAAATTCAGACATTGTTGTAATTGTTTCTATGTTGATTTGTTGTTTATTTTATATAAGGTAGTACCTTTAAAATGTTTTGTCTGTTCAACCTATAAAATTCTCCATCTACACAAGTAACTAGTTTTATTCAACTTCAATACTTTCAGTGAACCATTGTCACTACATTGTTTTAATTAGATTGAACTGATGGTTTTTTACTGTGTATAATACAACATTCAGTGGTGTCCAAAATTCTGAGACACCTTGTGAAGATGCTTCTATTCCAAATTCTTTTCTGATTTAAAACACATTGTCTGCATTACAATTTGAATGAAAAGTAGAATCCTTGAAATCTCTGAAAAGAAGAATTTCTGAAAGTCAAAAGCCAGTAATAAGCAGATTACGTCCAAGTCCGAGCTTCGATGGAAGAGATATGACTAAAAAATGTGAATTTATGTGAAAAAAATGTGAAAGTATTGTGGCTTGTCAGAAATTGCCTTAAATTTAAACAATGATGTAGAAATAGCAGTGAATATTCATATGTCATCTTCATTTTACTTGTGATAACTTTTCTTTGGTTTACATTTTTGCAAAATTCTAAAACTTTCTGTTGTTTCTTTCCAGGTTTCAATGGAAAATAACCCAAATTATTAATGGTAGACTCCAATTTCTGGACCCTACTGCCCAGATAGCAAGCATATATCAGTCTGCTGGCTTCATAAGTTTGGTAAACTGGTGACTGTTTGCCACTGCTGGTCCACCCTCAGACCACCCAGATTATTGTTCTGCATATAAGCTCTAAGTAGTTTTTAACAGATTTTAAATGCACAGAGCCTTTTATTTTGGAAAATAAACTAAGACATATATTACAAACAACTGAGAGAAAAAAAAAGACTAGATCTAATATAAATTGATTTCATACAACATGTTGTTTGTCAACTTTGCCAACAGTGGTCTCTATCCTCTTGTTCATATATCAGTATGTATATTCTTTAATCACAACCTAAGTATACTAGTACAGCTGAATGTTTGGATTTCTGTACACATGTAATTACATTAGGGAAAATATGCTGTTACATCTATCAAGATGTGCTTCTGTAAATGCTTGGATAAAAGCTTAAGTTGATACACATATTTACATAGGCTGAAGTACTGTAATCCATCTGTAGCAGTAAATGCATCACACCACCTGTAGCTTCATCATAGTTCCATGTATTGTTAATGTGTAATGACACAGTTATAAAAACATTATAAATTGGCACAGAATTTTCTCCAACCTGAGAAACCTGAGGGAACAGGGACGAGAAAGTCAAATGAGGTTGTCTGCTACGTTCAATCGAGCGTTACTTAGTATTACCTTCACAAACCTATCAGGATCAAAAGTGACATCTTCTTTCACTTCAGATTATTTACTCCGATACATGTGCATGTCGCTCCTCGCCACATCTAATTAGGGCCTAATGTCATTGAGTAGCACAAATCCCAAACACCAGCCTGGAATAATTATTACCACTTAAACCTTTAAGTCACACCACTTTTATTTCAGAACCATCTCTCAGCAGCTAAGCAGAAGTTGCCTTGAGAGGCCTCGTTAGGATCGTGTTCACATGGATTTTCCTCTGGCTTAGCTTAAAGGGTGGACACTCTTGCCAGAGTAAGCCTAAACTTTATCCATTTTCCAAATTTGGCCAACAGCCAAATGTGATGGTGATGTGGAGGGGGGTGGGGTGGGGGTTTAAAGTCATTTATCGACTGATAAAAAAGATAGATTTGAAGGCCAGTGCAGTCACATATGGGCTATGGGCATTTAATTCAGCAGTAGCAGGCTTGGGGTAATGTGCCGTCAACTTTACCTCAGAACAATGACAGCAGCATTTCATTATTAGGTAATGGTAAACGTCCGCTGTCACTATAATTTGATGAATGACACATAATTCTAATCAGACCAGTCAAGCACTGCTGCTGGCACAAATGAATGTTAATGCCAGATTCGGAGGGCAAATTACAAGCAAAGGAAAACAGATGAAAAACAACTTTGAAAAGAAAACACCATTACGAAACCATGCCACAAATCACTCACATATGGATTCATGAACTTTTACATGATATCCTAAACTGTGTGGTCATCGCATCATGGGGATCACTGGAGAAACTGCCCCTTGGTCACACTTGCTGCTCTATTAGGAACACCTACAGTACTGTGCAGAAGGAATCACCCATTATTTATCACATTTTCTGCCAAAAACAGTCATTAAGGACCACTTTTTTCTTTCCAGAAGATATTTCTGAGAAGATTAGATAGGAGATAATCCACTTGCATTAGGAAGGGAAAAGGCCTTTCAAACGTTTCCAAAAATTAAAACATAAATAAATAAATAAAACATGAGATATAGAGAAAATGGGAAACCTGAGAATCATGCACGACCTGGTAGACCACCCAAGCTTTAATAAAGAGGAGAAAATCAAGCCACACTCTGACTTCGGATCTGTTTCTGTCCATCTGTCCACTGTGAGAGGACAGCTTGACACCACGGGTCTTAAAGGATGTGTAGCTGTCAAAAAAAAATTCTCCGAAAATAACAACATTTACTCTAGAACTCCAAAACAGGACATGTGAGATGTGGACTAAAGTGGACTGAAGTCTAAAATCTTGGGATGGAAGACCAGCAAAATGTAACCAACTTCAAAGACTGAACGTTTGAAGTGTGGAAAAATATTCCTGCAGATTTCCTTGAAAAACTCAATTCAAGTCTCCTGGAAAAGAAAAGAAGCTGCAATAAAGTGTAGATCTCATAAATAATAAACTATCAATATTATGTTTAGTTATCGAGGCTTCTGTGTGAATTTCTGTTTGTGTATATATTTTCTACTCTTTTCCTGACAGTGAGAAAGAAATCACTTGTACTTGATGGTTACATTGACTGGATATTCAAATTTTGCACATTATTGTACACTGTAGGTCCAGCTTGCTGGCGTACAGTTACAAACTGCAACCCATCTGTTGATAGACCATATATGCTAGCCATTCTCTAGAATAGCTTCTGACCATTCATTGGCAGTCAGTTTCTGACCACAGGACCACTTTGCTGGATATTGTGTGGGGGATCACTCTTAATCTATCAGTGATACTGACGTAGGGACCTCAGCATCACCGCTGTGCCTGACGCTGTGCCACTCAAATAATATCAGGTCCTCAGCAGCTTTGTGGTCAGAAATGGACCAAAGGTAAAAGGGATAGAGTGTGGCTGGCATATTGTGTATTGAATTGGATGCCACAGTCTGTAATTATGCACCAATATAATGGATCTATAAGGTTGGCGTAGCTCATAAATTGGCTAGTGCAATTTAATAAAGGTACCAATAGGTACCAATAAAGGTCCCTTGTCACTGGGGTGGTACCCTAAAGGGTACATCTCAGTACCTTTAGTCAGGGAACATAACTGTACCATAATCCATTGAAATTATATTTTCTAAGTTGTATTGACGCCACATAATTAGGTCATGCAAAGGTCAAAATGTGTACTTTTCACCTGGAAAAATGTATTTAAGGTACCCAACTGACCCAAAAACCACTGTTGTACCTCTGAAGGCACATTCACATTGTTTGTCCCTTTCACTGATTAAAAACCTACCTGCACAGAACCTTTATTTCCAGCAGTGTGATTATAAGTACACAGTAGGTGTTGCTAATAAAGTGGATGCTGAGTGTACTTGTCAACTCCTGGAAATGTTTGTTATTAATTGCGCCGCAATTTTCTTCTAAGCATTCGGATGTCATTCATTATGTAACAAGGAGGTGTGAGGGAGTTACTGAACTACTTTACTGCACTCATACGAGACCCTACAGAAGAAGTGGCGCTGAGCTGTGCCATTACAATAAAACTAGACAGCTTATATACACTGTGTGCCTGTCAGTTTCAAATCTTCGCGAGGGATATTTCCATAAAGTCAGTGGGGTGTCTCTAATCCACAGATCGGTCTTTCACATTTGGCATAACCTAATTCATTCCTTCACAATCTGCGCCTCCGCAGGAGCCCTTCAGTTTGTAAACTGCTTGAGCACAAACAAACTGTGATAATTACCTATGTAGTTAAAGGCATCATTTTCAGACATTTTCTAGAGAAGTTTAATATGTACTGTAATCTGTAAATGGAGCATGCTGGGTCATTATTATAATTATTAATACACCTACACATGATGTATGTACACGTGTGCAGCAGTCTAAAAATGGACGGGGCCTGTGGTTTTGAAAACTTTGGCCATACAGTATTGCTGAGTACTTCAATGGACAATCCATGGCCATAGGAGAGCACAAGTCTGTTGGCCCCATTCTTTTGCGTATGGCAGATACATTTTCAAGCATCTATTTGCCATATGCAAATACATGCTCACAAACTGCGTGATGACACCAGCAATGCTTTGGGAAACCTGGAGTATCATATTAACTTAAAAGCTTCACACAAGGCATCATCTCAGTATTAAATGACTTGTATTATACATTTCATATATATATAGATATATATGAATATATATATATATATATATATATATATATATATATATATATATATATATAGAGAGAGAGAGAGAGAGAGAGAGAGAGAGAGAGAGAGAAATAGAAAGAGAGAGATAGACAGATAGATAGATAGGTAGATGAAAGACAGCAGTGCTCCTGGAGATCCTACTGGACTAAGAATAGTCCGCCAGCCAAAAATATCTAGCCAACAGTCTCCATCCTGTGATCACTGATGAAAGACTAGAGGCACAACACACACTAACACATCACTGCCACAAGAGTCAATGCAATGCTGAGAATGATCCACCACCCAAATAACACATGCTCTGTGGTGGTCCTGCGCATTGTCCTGACCATATATATATATATATATATATATATATATTTTTTGTCCACTTAGTCTGTCCACTCACTCTCTATTATAAAGCAACATACCTTATATTGTAAAAGTTCAGCTAACTTTGCTGATTGTTGTAAATCTGGACAGCCACAGCCCTTTTGTAAATTCATAGATGCAACCAAACTGTGCATCTTTGCACATTGGCATATTAAGCATTTAGAGCCCATCAAGAAAGGCACAATTAATTGTGTAGTGTGTTAGGGTCAGGGGCTCAAGTATAAACATCTCTCCCCATGCACACCAGCAATGACATCACGCATAACTGAAAACGAATAACTTTTACAATATAAAAAGTCATGTTCACTGTTTCAAAGTATCGGTCTGCTGTGACAATTCAGATTATGATGACATGAGCATAGAATCAGATGACCAGAGGCATGTTTGAACCTGTTTAAGCACATAAACTATATCACAGTTGTGTGAAAAAGTTTAGGCACCCTTGGTCAAAGGATATTTTGTTGATGTTTTGAAATAGAAATAAGTGAACAGTCTTCAGAAGACACGCCCGTGCACATTTTCATGCACAATTACTGTTATTTTGCTGAAAATTTAGCATGTTGGGGAAAAAAAAGGAAAATAAAAGGGTCCTGTGCAAAAGTTATGGCATGTTTTTATTTTATGCTTCATTATTTTTTAAAATATGTTAAACTCAGCAAATAAATTTAACATGAAATAAGAAGAAAGATGCAGGATTAAGATTGTTTCCTGTAGAGGAAGTGTGGGCTCTTTTTCAGCAAAATGTGATTTGACTGGGAGTGTTCAAACTTTTGCACACAAACTTCACCCCGAGGTAGACTGACCCTCACTCTCCGGTCTATATATTGAAGTTTGATGAGACCGACTTACAACAAGTTACTGTGCTGCAAAGTTTAAGCTCAACTTAAACTATAACTGACAAATGATTGCACTGACCTGACAGGGAAGGAGCCCAAAGTTAGAGCCGAATTCAGAATTGAGCTCCTGACAATTATGACGAAAACTCTCATTTCACATGTCCCAGTCATATTTAGCCACCAGCATGGGAGCAAAATCATCCGTCCACCATAGTCCACATGTTTGCTGGGGTCTCTTACCCGCACCCTGCCAGCCCTCTATGTTCGGCCGAATGTCCTGTTTATGATGAATATTTATGACAGCATCTGACAGACTTTGAAAAAGTTTGCTTTTAATGGCATATTTAACTAATGAAGATTGAAGGAGACGTCTCCTCATTTTCATTTAATCACACATACTTTGGCACCCTTAAATTTTGATGAATGTAATGGGGATTCTCTTTTTAATGGTGTTTCTTTTTTTTTAAATATTAAAAAAACAACCAGTGGGAGGGGCATTTCAGCATAAACTGAGGTCTGGTGAGAATAGTGCATAGAACATCCTCTCAGTAAAGTTGCTAATGGGACTTGGTGACTTAGAACAGCAGCAAGGTTGATAAGGTTACTCTCTCACTACACCCCCAGTCTAATGGATACTGACATCACTAAGAAAATCTCTCAAGATTTCAGTGTTTGCTGAAGCCTATTATAAACTATATTGAACATAACTGAGGAATACATGGACCATTCTACCATTCTAAGCTGGCAAACTGTAGTCAGTAAAAAAGTATTCAGACAGTAGATACTGCAAGGATTACATTTTGATATATTTAAGGCTTTAACTGAGATAGTAGTAAGCTAAATATACACAAAATCACAGATTTAACATGTAATGAAATACAAGTATTTAGAATTTGTATTCAGAATACAAAAAATTGTTACATTTTGCAAAGGCACTGTTCAGAATACAGTTATTTTTTACAATTTTAAAATTCTTTTAAAGAACCACTATCAATGCATATTTATTATCTGTTTCAAAATCAGCACATGGCATGTAGCAAACATGCTCAGTAGATAAATAACAGCTTCTTTGCAATCACTGAAGTTCCTACTAAAGCCTGAGTAGACTGATAAATCAATGTGATCAGTTATTAAACTCAGTGTTACTGAGCTCTGCTAAAGCCTGAGTAGACTGATAAATCAATGTGATCAGTTATTAATCTCAGTGTTACTGAGCTCTGCTAAAGCCTGAGTAAACTGATAAATCAATGTGATGATCAGTTATTAATCTCAGTGTTACTGAGCTCTGCTAAAGCCTGAGTAGACTGATAAGTCAATGTGATGATCAGTTATTAACCTCAGTGTTACTGAGCTCTGCTAAAGCCTGAGCAGACTGATAAATCAATGTGATCAGTTATTAAACTCAGTGTTACTGAGCTCTGCTAAAGCCTGAGTAGACTGATAAATCAATGTGATCAGTTATTAATCTCAGTGTTACTGAGCTCTGCTAAAGCCTGAGTAGACTGATAAATCAATGTGATCAGTTATTAATCTCAGTGTTACTGAGCTCTGCTAAAGCCTGAGTAGACTGATAAATCAATGTGATCAGTTATTAATCTCAGTGTTACTGAGCTCTGCTAAAGCCTGAGTAGACTGATAAATCAATGTGATCAGTTATTAATCTCAGTGTTACTGAGCTCTGCTAAAGCCTGAGTAGACTGATAAATCAATGTGATGATCAGTTATTAATCTCAGTGTTACTGAGCTCTGCTAAAGCCTGAGTAGACTGATAAATCAATGTGATGATCAGTTATTAATCTCAGTGTTGCTGAGCTCTGCTAAAGCCTGAGTAGACTGATAAATCAATGTGATCAGTTATTAATCTCAGTGTTACTGAGCTCTGCTAAAGCATGAGTAGACTGATAAATCAATGTGATGATCAGTTATTAATCTCAGTGTTACTGAGCTCTGCTAAAGCCTGAGTAGACTGATAAATCAATGTGATCAGTTATTAATCTCAGTGTTACTGAGCTCTGCTAAAGCCTGAGCAGACTGATAAATCAATGTGATCAGTTATTAAACTCAGTGTTACTGAGCTCTGCTAAAGCCTGAGTAGACTGATAAATCAATGTGATCGGTTATTAATCTCAGTGTTACTGAGCTCTGCTAAAGCCGGAGTAGATTGATAAATCAATGTGATCAGTTATTAATCTCAGTGTTACTGAGCTCTGCTAAAGCCTGAGTAGACTGATAAATCAATGTGTTGATCAGTTATTAATCTCAGTGTTACTGAGCTCTGCTAAAGCCTGAGTAGACTGATAAATCAATGTGATCAGTTATTAATCTCAGTGTTACTGAGCTCTGCTAAAGCATGAGTAGACTGATAAATCAATGTGATGATCAGTTATTAATCTCAGTGTTACTGAGCTCTGCTAAAGCCTGAGTAGACTGATAAATCAATGTGATCAGTTATTAATCTCAGTGTTACTGAGCTCTGCTAAAGCCTGAGTAGACTCAGTGTTACTGAGCTCTGCTAAAGCCTGAGTAGACTGATAAATCAATGTGATCGGTTATTAATCTCAGTGTTACTGAGCTCTGCTAAAGCCGGAGTAGATTGATAAATCAATGTGATCAGTTATTAATCTCAGTGTTACTGAGCTCTGCTAAAGCCTGAGTAGACTGATAAATCAATGTGTTGATCAGTTATTAATCTCAGTGTTACTGAGCTCTGCTAAAGCCTGAGTAGACTGATAAATCAATGTGATGATCAGTTATTAATCTCAGTGTTACTGAGCTCTGCTAAAGCCTGAGCAGACTGATAAATCAATGTGATCAGTTATTAAACTCAGTGTTACTGAGCTCTGCTAAAGCCTGAGTAGACTGATAAATCAATGTGATCAGTTATTAATCTCAGTGTTACTGAGCTCTGCTAAAGCCTGAGTAGACTGATAAATCAATGTGATCAGTTATTAATCTCAGTGTTACTGAGCTCTGCTAAAGCCTGAGTAGACTGATAAATCAATGTGATCAGTTATTAATCTCAGTGTTACTGAGCTCTGCTAAAGCCTGAGTAGACTGATAAATCAATGTGATGATCAGTTATTAATCTCAGTGTTGCTGAGCTCTGCTAAAGCCTGAGTAGACTGATAAATCAATGTGATCAGTTATTAATCTCAGTGTTACTGAGCTCTGCTAAAGCATGAGTAGACTGATAAATCAATGTGATGATCAGTTATTAATCTCAGTGTTACTGAGCTCTGCTAAAGCCTGAGTAGACTGATAAATCAATGTGATCAGTTATTAATCTCAGTGTTACTGAGCTCTGCTAAAGCCTGAGCAGACTGATAAATCAATGTGATCAGTTATTAAACTCAGTGTTACTGAGCTCTGCTAAAGCCTGAGTAGACTGATAAATCAATGTGATCGGTTATTAATCTCAGTGTTACTGAGCTCTGCTAAAGCCGGAGTAGATTGATAAATCAATGTGATCAGTTATTAATCTCAGTGTTACTGAGCTCTGCTAAAGCCTGAGTAGACTGATAAATCAATGTGATCAGTTATTAATCTCAGTGTTGCTGAGCTCTGCTAAAGCCTGAGTAGACTGATAAATCAATGTGATCAGTTATTAATCTCAGTGTTACTGAGCTCTGCTAAAGCATGAGTAGACTGATAAATCAATGTGATGATCAGTTATTAATCTCAGTGTTACTGAGCTCTGCTAAAGCCTGAGTAGACTGATAAATCAATGTGATCAGTTATTAATCTCAGTGTTACTGAGCTCTGCTAAAGCCTGAGCAGACTGATAAATCAATGTGATCAGTTATTAAACTCAGTGTTACTGAGCTCTGCTAAAGCCTGAGTAGACTGATAAATCAATGTGATCGGTTATTAATCTCAGTGTTACTGAGCTCTGCTAAAGCCGGAGTAGATTGATAAATCAATGTGATCAGTTATTAATCTCAGTGTTACTGAGCTCTGCTAAAGCCTGAGTAGACTGATAAATCAATGTGTTGATCAGTTATTAATCTCAGTGTTACTGAGCTCTGCTAAAGCCTGAGTAGACTGATAAATCAATGTGATCAGTTATTAATCTCAGTGTTACTGAGCTCTGCTAAAGCATGAGTAGACTGATAAATCAATGTGATGATCAGTTATTAATCTCAGTGTTACTGAGCTCTGCTAAAGCCTGAGTAGACTGATAAATCAATGTGATCAGTTATTAATCTCAGTGTTACTGAGCTCTGCTAAAGCCTGAGCAGACTGATAAATCAATGTGATCAGTTATTAAACTCAGTGTTACTGAGCTCTGCTAAAGCCTGAGTAGACTGATAAATCAATGTGATCGGTTATTAATCTCAGTGTTACTGAGCTCTGCTAAAGCCGGAGTAGATTGATAAATCAATGTGATCAGTTATTAATCTCAGTGTTACTGAGCTCTGCTAAAGCCTGAGTAGACTGATAAATCAATGTGTTGATCAGTTATTAATCTCAGTGTTACTGAGCTCTGCTAAAGCCTGAGTAGACTGATAAATCAATGTGATCAGTTATTAATCTGTGTTACTGAGCTCTGCTAAAGCCTGAGTAGACTGATAAATCAATGTGATCGGTTATTAATCTCAGCGTTACTGAGCTCTGCTAAAGCCTGAGTAGACTGATAAATCAATGTGATCGGTTATTAATCTCAGTGTTACTGAGCTCTGCTAAAGCCTGAGTAGACTAATAAATCAATGTGATCAGTTATTAATCTCAGTGTTACTGAGCTCTGCTAAAGCCTGAGTAGACTGATAAATCAATGTCATGATCAGTTATTAATCTCAGTGTTACTGAGCTCTGCTGAAGCCTGAGTAGACTGATAAATCAATGTGCTGATCAGTTATTAATCTCAGTGTTACTGAGCTCTGCTGAACGCTTGAGTAGACTGATAAATCAATGTGATGATCAGTTATTAATCCCAGTGTTACTGAGCTCTGCTAAAGCCTGAGTAGACTGATAAATCAATGTGATGATCAGTTATTAATCTCAGTGTCACTGAGCTCTGCTAAAGCCTGAGTAGACTGATAAATCAATGTGATGATCAGTTATTAATCTCAGTGTTACTGAGCTCTGCTAAAGCCTGAGTAGACTGATAAATCAATGTCATGATCAGTTATTAATCTCAGTGTTACTGAGCTCTGCTGAACGCTTGAGTAGACTGATAAATCAATGTGATGATCAGTTATTAATCCCAGTGTTACTGAGCTCTGCTAAAGCCTGAGTAGACTGATAAATCAATGTGATGATCAGTTATTAATCTCAGTGTTACTGAGCTCTGCTAAAGTCTGAGTAGACTGATAATGTGATGATCAGTTATTAATCTCAGTGTTGCTGAGCTCTGCTAAAGTCTGAGTAGACTGATAAATCAATGTGATCAGTTATTAATCTCAGTGTTACTGAGCTCTGCTAAAGTCTGAGTAGACTGATAAATCAATGTGATTAATGTCAGTGTTAATAAACTCCTTTGAGGGATGAACAAGCGAATTCTCTCTTCAGTAGTGGGCATGTTATAGTGAAAATTTTAGCATCCATGTTGTGCTGGACTCCTGCTTGGGGGAGTTGTGGGAGAAGCAGTAGACTGAAATAGGTAATGAAAGAGAAAAAAAAGTTAAGAATTTTTAAACTTAATTTGAATGATAAGCAAATTTTCCATGAAACGTGTTAATAGAACCAGTAACAGCACTGTGTAAATTAAGCAAATATCACAGTTTTTCCATCTGTCTTAACAATATATATCCCAAATGTATTCTTACTATCATACTTTTTAATATATTGTAACAGAATACTTTACTGAATATATCCCAGACAGTTTATTCAGTATATAGCTATCACTACTTTTTAAAGTACGTTGACCCCGTTTTACTGTCTGCAACAAAATTGTAAAAAACGTTTTTCAAAAACAAACCTAATAAAGATTATAATGTCCATTACACTGCAAACAAAATCAAATAATATTACAGAGACAAAACATACATTGTTCTGTTTTGAGTGAGTGAACAGTGGTCTAGAAGTGAATACCTTCTATGTCAAGTCCCAATTACCTAGAAAATGCTTGATTAACCCACATGAGCATAGTTATGCTAAATTAACATTAGAAAACTCAGAAGGAAATGATGCCCATTTTTAAATTATGCCTTGGTATTTGACAAACTATTCACCACATCCCTAAAGCTGAAACCAAATAAAACTGAACCAAAAAAAAAAGTTTTGTTGGTTTCTTGATCAGTTTGTTGGTTTTTAAAACTAGAAAATAAAAATGCACTTTAAAACTAACTGAAGCGAAACTAAAACTGAAAACTAAGATGAAACTAAATAAAAATAAAGACTAAAAATAAAAACTAACCTTGCTGATAAAAATATTATGATGCAAACCAGTGATCAGCTGTTTTTTTACTCTATGCACATTTATAGTTTCCTACTTTCGTGCTAAATACATGTGTCTACATGTATGTGTATGTGTACACATGTACATGTATGTGTATGTATAAAGAATATGGTAAGTGACACTACAGATGCAGCTATCAGTTTGACAGATGCTGGAGTTCTTCCATTGAAAGGTTCTTTAGGTGGTTGTTCCAAACATCCCTAGGTATTCATGTGCTGTTTCTAATGTTGCGCAAGGGTAAATATGATTAACTGGGAAGTCAAAGTGAATACGAGTGTCTGCACTTTTGATGGACAGGCCTTGAACAGCTCTGTCTGTCTGGCAATATCACCTCATCGAATGGCATTAGAATGCAGCTCGACCACTCAAGGGCAAAAAGACTTGCACAACACGGTACCAGAGCTATCAATTGTGTAAAAATGGTTAGATTGCAAAGGAGTGCATCCATCAATGGCAACATCATCTGCTGCACTCGGCCTCTGTGGGAAACCAGCAGTGACTGCGTCAAGAATGAAATGCACCAGGTTGGATACATTGGACTAAGCCCTCAGTGCAGGTTTTGGCAACATTCTCCCTGCCACATGTCTCAGTGCACAGTTGATGGACCACGTTCATGGAAAATGCAACATGCTTTTTCATCTACACACTCACCAAAAAAAGTATTTTACAGATGATAATTACATATTTACATATTCACACAGACAAAAGACACAGGCTTGAAGACGTGTTGAAAATCTGAGATCACCGCTGAACATCTGGGATTGTTTTCATTTAAACCTGTAAATCAACAACAGAAAGTTTAAGGATTTTCAGAAAATGAAAAGAAAGAAAAGTTGTGACAAAAATATGAAGAAATATTCAAGAATCTGCACAATTTCTAGGTCACTATTCCCATTTACGCCAATTTGTGACAACGTTAAGGCCTTTGTACAAAAAGATCCAGTTTATTTTTGCCTTTTCTCCCATGTTCAGAGGACTGTCAGCTGGATTTGATCTACTCAATACGCCGTTGATGGGCCATGTTCATGGAAAAATGCAAAATTCTCTCATTAACATACTTGCCAAAAAAGTCTTGTGCAGCCAATGTTTGGAGATATTGTTATAATTATATATTTACATCTTCACACACACAAAGACACAGTCTTGGAGTGTGAAAATCTGAGATCACCGCTGAACATCTGGGATTGTTTTCATTTAAACCTGGAAATAAACAACAGAAAGTTTTAAGATTTTGAGAAACTTAAAAGAAGGAAAAATTTATGACAAGAAAATGAAATATTCAAGAATCTGCACTTTTTCTAGGTCACTATTCCCGTTTAAGCCCATTAACAGTGTTAAGGCCTTTGTACAAAAAGATCAAGTTTATTTTTTTGTCTTATCTCACATATTCAGATGACTCTCAGCTGGATGTGATCTACTCATCAGAAGATTTTGGCCTTAAGGAATTCAAGTAAATATTGCAAAGATTATACTTTTCATTTAAAATACTGACAATATAATTTATCATAAAGAATTCTGTATTAGATTAGAAAAGAATGCCTGTGGTAATGCTGGTGGTAATACTAGTGATCTTAGACTTTTAGACCCCATTGTATGTGAAAAGATGCGGCCCAAAATTTGATACGGCTGCAGTGTGAACTCACAGTACATTTTATTGGATCCCAAATTCTGTTTTTAGTAGACCTAACAACCTGTTTTTGATTTGATGGGAATGAACTGCTGTCTCTTCATCTCCAAATTTTGAGTGTCTCGTTTATCCCAAACTTGTTGATGGCATCACTGTTTCTCTGCACTTTTTAAATGCTGTGTCTCACAGGAAAACACAATAAGCATGTGTAGCTGCACCTTTAGCAAGTCAAATGTTCAGGTAACTGTAAGTGCATCTTGCGGTCACATCAAGGCTTATTGTGCTTATATGTATTTCTGGCTCATGGTAATATCTGGACCATTTTCCCGAATGAATTCAAAGTCTGAGTTGAAAATGCATTTTGGACTTTTAATTGACTTGGACTTCAGACTGAAATCCCTTTGCTTTGAATGACCCTTCATTTTCAATATGTAGATTTTATTAAGGTAAATGATGGAACATTCCATTTTGTGACTTGCAAAACAATCTTTACTAAATCTTTAACCAGGTTTATCGAATGTTTTGGTAGTGACAATTTTAGCTAACTTTGAGCATATTTTAAAAATGCTAGCTGGTACATGACTAGCAACCACAGCACTGAACAGTTATACACTCATAAAATGAAAATGATTTTCATTAAAAAACAAAAAGTTTACTTAATTGCAGAAAATATGTGTTTTGATAGGGCTGATTCTGGATACTGCTTTTTAGACTTTGGGACACATTTGCTTCAAAACAATGAGATCTCCAACGTGGCCATGGTGGATGACAGGGATGCACTCAATTACTGCTCTAAAATTGAGGGGTGTGGCTAAAAAGTTGAAATATAAATTACGATGAACCTAAACCATTAAAAAAAACAACATACAATAAAAACCTTAAGTAGTTTCCCAAGTTGAAATTTGAGGGTAAAGGTTTGGGCCAGACGTATCCTAAGAGAAAGTACCTTTTAAATGATGATGTTGTATATGAATGCCTTGTAGTTAAATAGTTAAATAGATCATGACATGAATATATAAATATCTTTTTTTGTTTGTTTTTTTTTCTTTTGTTTGTTTGTTTTTTTCATTATGGAATTCAATTTTGAGTTCAATCAAGAACGGTCCATGTATGTCCTTGGATGCATGTGTAGATAAATACGGCATGCTTGGGCATTTCACAGTCCTCGGTGTGCAATGCAAAATTTGCTTGTACTAAATATTTTTAGTGGAAGCATTGCATAATAAATAAAAAGGCAGCCATAATAGATGTCACAAGCTATACATTATCCACTGAATTTAGAGGTCATATATAACAACATAGGTCAGGTTATATATCTATAGACAATTGCAAAAGTCCAAGGGCAACATTGATGTGACTGATGTCATTATTCTGGGATATCATAACATCTTACTGCGTCTACTGTGTTTCCGCAAGCAAACTAATTTCACAAAAAGCAAGTTTAGCATCTTACGCCATAATTCACCTTAAAGGCTAGCCGTTATATAGAGGCGCTAGCACAGAGAAGCAGGATTGCTTTTCTGGTCAAACCACAGTGGTCCATAAAACTATACGAGAGTAGTTAACAGTTAGAATCAGCGTAGATACCATGGCAGAGGTTTATGCGAGTGTCTGCTTTAATATAAAGGTGTGAACATAGTTCAATTTGCACCAGGAATGGAAGAATGAAGGTGATGTACTTCAATTGGCACTCATCATATAAATGTCTTTGTCTACGTTTTCATCCAAAAAGATTAGTGGATTTGATAGGTATAAGCAATAAAGTGTAGCTTACATTTTCACAAGTCATAATTAATCGTGAATACTGTATGTCAGGGGAGTCAACCCCGCACTGAGAGAAATCCCACCCTGGAGGCCTTGATTAACCAGATCAGATGTGTTAGATAAGGATTAGAGCTAATCTATGCTGATCTGTAGATCGCCAGAAGCATGATTGGGCCTCTCTGTGCTATAAATACTAGGCTTTTATTTTTAGATTTACTACAGCTTAGATAGCTAGCATTAGTCAGTTTTGTATGAAATACTCCCAGCTTCTGAAAACCAGGCAAAGAATAATGTTTCAAAAGCTTCTGTTAACAATGCCTGCAGTCAAAGCAGCTGGATGAAGTTACAGTGAAAGAATATTTGCCAACAGATTTACCCAAACCGCCTGTCTCAAGATTAACAGCTCTTGGGCAAACGTTTGACCAATCATGGCCAGGCCTCTGGTGGAGGAAGACCCCTCTGATCCCTTTCGGTCACCTTCTTTGCGGCATTTGTGGTGTCAAGCACACAAAAAAGAACAAATCATGCTAAATAGACAGATACACTGATCGGGCATAGCGTTATGACCACCTCCTTGTTTCTTCACTCATTATCCATGTCCACACCACGTCAGTGTTACTGCAGTGCTGAGAATGATCCACCACCCAAACAGTACCTGCTCTGTGAGGGCCCATAGAGGTCCTGACTTACAGGGTGAAGAACAGGGTAAAAGGGGGTAACAAAGTATCAGTGAAACAGATGGACTACAGTCTGTAACTGTAGAACTACAAAGTGCAGCTATACAGTAAGTGGAGTTGATCAAATTTAATATGAGGGTTTAATATGATCTCGGCCCACCCTTTGCAGCTATGACAGCTTCAACTTTTCTGGGAAGGCTTTCCACAAGGGTTAGGAGTGTGTTTATGGGAATATTTGACCGTTCTTCCAGAAGTGCATTTGTGAGGTCAGACAGATGTTGGACGAGAAGGCCTGGCTCGCTGTCTCTGCTCTAATTCAGCCCAAAATGTGTTCTATCAGGTTGAGATCAGGACTAACAGTTGCACAGTAATACTGACAGTTGACTGTGGAATATTTAGTAGTGAGGAAATTTCACAACTTTGCACAGGTGGCATCCTATCGTCCTACCACTGTACCACGCTGGAATTCACTGAGCTCCTGAGAGCGACCCATTCTTTCACAAATGTAGATGCAGTCTGCAGGACTAGGTGTTTGGTTTTATACACCTGTGGCCATGGAACTGATTGGAACACCTGAATTCAATCATTTGGATGGGTGAGTGAATACTTTTGGCAATATAGTGTAACAATCCAGAAAATGATAGCAGCAGCTCATGGCCTGTCCGGACATCTGTGATTTCTTTGTGGTTCTTTGAAAATTAAACTGGTCCTCATGTTTTACACAATTGGCCATTCAGTAATCTTTTGTGTTTCAAGGTGTAATCATAACTTCACTATCCAAGTATCTAAACCTGGGTTAACAGAGAAAGTTGTTAATCACTATCGTAATGAAAGCTAATTGGTTGCAACTGTTAGGTTTTATTAAACTGAAGCTTCATCAGAACCACAGTCTTTGTGAGACAGGCCCCAAACTCCTCTAGATTATCTCACCTATATTTCCATATTATTGTTTCCAACTGGACATGCTGAATTGCCCCTAGGTGTGAGTGACTGTATATGTCTATCTGTCTGTCTGCCCTGTGATGGACTGGTGACCTGTCCAGGGTGCATCATGCCTTCCAGATGACAGCTGGGATAGGCCCCAGCACCCCCCGCGACCCAGAAGGAGAAGTGGCTTAGAAGATGTGTGTGTGTGTGTGTGTGTTTGTGTGTGTGTGTGTGTGTGTGTGCTTGCCTTTTTTTCACAGCAGTAGAATTTGTCTCTGTTTCTGAACTTGCATTTTCTTTGTTGTTCTGAGCTCCATCACTGATGATTTGCAAGATTTCACCACACATTTCAAGTCGTGTGCCACAAAAACGATTAGCAGATTTATAAATCATCTTAGGATGCAGTTCACTTGATTAGCTACGGCTTATTAAATTGACTGCAATTTCAGATGCGGTGCGAGTGCATATTGTGTTCACATCAGCCCCTCAGTATTTTTCCAGTCCTGAGGACGTGCTGCAGATGTCCTTTAACAGGTCTCAGATCTGAGACATTTAAGCACTGTCTACTCAGGTCACTCAGCTTCCTATTCTCATCATTAACTGCAGACTGTTCTCTTCACCCTGACCATTTACACTGCAGGTAGAGGTTAAGGAGCTTTGCAATGGAGGAGCTTTACACGCTGTTAGTCCTCAATCACTTAAGTGCACCTCGGCCTCTTCTCTCACTTTGTGGTCTTTAAATCTGGTAAACATTGACTCTGCCTCGTCACCTTAAATCGAGCTTCCCACTTGTTTTGGCTGAAGGAGGACACTCAGGATAGGATAACGATGGGTATGAGTTTCATTTGGTTTCATCAGCCAAATACACTATAGGCCTGTGTTTCAGAGGACCAAGATAAGCCAGGAAGAGCACATACAGACATGTGTTTGTTCTGGGCATTTCCTATCCATTTATTCTCTCTCAGTGCTTTCAAGTGCCCAGGCTATATGTCTCATTAATTAAAAGGCCCTGCGATTTATAGCCTGCTGCATTAATTGGCTGTAGATCCTTTCTTTGCTGGAAGAAAGGAGTACAGATGACAAGATAAAGAAGGCTAGAACAAGAGTTCAAAGTTGGCATAAGCAGGGATATGGCCCAAATCACAGTGCGGCACACGGTTAAAATAAAATAAATTTGCCCTTGGCAGGAGGCAGGCACACTTCTGCAGAGGTGCAAAAGGATGCTTTGGCACTGTGAATTTTTGTACCCTCAGCTGAGCTTTTGGGGAAAACACAACTGACTGCAGCCTCATTGTAGCACATAAAGTTTCCTTCAGCTTTGTGTGTAAATTTTGACATGCAAAATAAAAATGTGTAAAACATTTACTCCACTCAAGCGGATACTTTTAATAATAATGTTAAGACAAACAAACAATGCAAATAGCATAAAGTCATGTGACTGTTCTTTTTTTTCAATTTTACCCAACTGTACAAACAAAGCATAATAGAAGGCAGCAGCTAACTGTTAGCTAATGAAAAATTATATAAAAGAAAAACAGATAACTTACTATTATCTTATCAACAGGACAAGCATACTGGCATAAGTGGCAACTGGGGGGTGGGGGGTTGGGTGTCAGATATGTAGTGGGTCATTGTCTCTCCTAAAATCAAAGTTGCAATGTCCCACTGATCTCAATACCAAATCCAAGAAAAGCCATGGTAGTGAAACTACATAGAACAGTCTGAAAACAGCTAGTGAAACATTTAACAGTTGGAAATCAAGAACTCTTAACACTATCATTTGAATGAATTCAGATCATATTTTTCTGGGACACAAGGCCAGGAAAATTTACTGTTTCCTCATTTTCCTGCCATTGCTTCCTCTACCTAATAAGTGACATAAGCAGCTGTTAAGGGCCTCACAGCCACCAGGGGGCTCCATAACAATATCGGCTTATGATTGTACCATTACATCGTCAACAATGGTAAAGTTAGGGGGAAAGAAAGGTGACTCCTGTCTCAAAATAGAACGTTTGCATCTGAAGCTGAAAAAAACCTTTTTGTGGTGTTAACTCTGTGCCATTTGTTTTGGCTTATAGTTGGACAACAAGAAGTAGGGAATCTGTTGTGAATGCAGATTCAAACAGGTGCGGTTAACTTATTTCACAACAGCAGTTAACTACACTCTCTGGTAATCCAATCCAGTTTTAGATTTTTAGGCTGCGACTTGAAAGAGTGCACATGAAAGAGTGATGTTTAAGCCAATTATGTGAGAAGGAGTCATCAAAGAAAAAAAAGAAATCACACTACCTAATTTATTTTTAGAAAAGTAAACATTTATAACAATAAAAGAGCAAAGCTGTTACCTCTGCAAATAAGCCTGAAGTTATTTAGGTAAGCAATTAATGTTGCGTAATAATACAGATTACCTGTGATTTAAGCAATAACTTTTTAAAAAATCCTGCTTAATGCCCTAAAAGACTAAAGCGCATGGCCTTGTTTCCTGTTATATCATCTGCCCAGATTATTACGATTATAAGAAACTGATGCACCAAATTTAATGATCATCTACAATGAAACGGAGGAGATCCACCATCACTGTAAAAGTGTGTGATAATAAAACCAAAAAAATTGTTTAATCATTTTGATAACATGATTCTTGCTCATATGTCCATGTCTCTTCCCTATGCCCTCTAATGTTTAACCCAAGTTGACATCCACTGTTATATTAGATGAGATGTTAAACAGACATAAGGTGCCTGGGCTGATTCCTGGGCATTTCTTAACCAATGTCCATACTGACTCCATGCTCGTATGACATAAAATACAAAACTGCAATCCCAAAGTAAAAGATAACAGCAAACATGATGATTCAAAGATAAGCTCAGTGTAAAACATACGCCTGTATAGTTTGCCTGCTTTCTTAGAAGCATTATTACAGGCAGTTTGTGGAAAGTTCTGCTTGCTTTTTTTCTGCAGCTTCAATCACATATTTATTGTAACATTTGCTTGAATTAAATTGGTTGATTCCACTGTCACTTACAAACTGTGCTGGTGGTTAATCTTATATGCAAGGCCTTCTGTCCAGCTCCTGAAGGCCTCATCAGTGGGAGAGGTAGTGTGGCTGTACCTTTCTGGATACCACAAAGAACAAGGCCTCTGAATCTGAACACGTTTAATATTTTTTTTTTAAGATTTTAACTTTTGTTAAATTTTGTTTCCAAAACTTAAAGACTAAGTGCAGTACTACAATATGCGAACAGCGAACATGATGATTCAAAGAGAAGCTGCTCAGTGTCAACCATTTGCCTATAGAGTTTGTCTGTTTTCTTATAAGCATTCTTATGGGCAGGTTCTGCTCGCTTTTGTAGATGATGTAGATGCAATTGCAATCCCATATTTATTGTAACATTTGCTTGAATTAAATTGACAGCTGGATGGAAACCTGGCTAGAAAAATGTTTAGGCTTGGCTCAAAATGAACACTATAGTTAGCCTACACAGCACTTTAGATGTTTGTGTGATCACTTTGAGTATTTTTATTTTTTTTAAAGCATTGTTAGGCAGAATGGCATATGCGAAGGCCTATGCATGAGGGAAATGTTTTGGTTTATTAAACAAAACTGAAGCCTTGCAATTTAACTGTATCATATAAAAAGCGGAATTCGTTATGGTGAATATTTGCTCTCCTGGGAATGAACAGCACATGAAAGCAGCCGTGACTAAGATAATATGATGAATAAAACAATGGCACATCACAAACAATGAAAAGATCTATTTGGGAGCTATCTCGTCTCAGATTATGTCCTGTTATGATATGCATTTGACTGGAAAGAGTTGGCTTACAGTGTGTAACCATATTTATTGGGAGACAGAGGAATCCTGATTCTGTATCCCATACTAATACCTGACCAGCCAAATGACTGACTGCAGACATTTTGATTATTTATTTTCATAGCTCATCTCACTCTGAGGGCTATGTTTTGCAACTGCCACACATATTCCTTCAGACATTATATGTAGGTTAGCTTTATTTGGCTGCATAATCATGATATGATGCTTTTCCCTGTGCAGTTTGAAGTGTCTCTGGAGCCCCAACCTTCATTCAGGGTCTTGCTCAATGAAGCAAAGAACTCCAGTGTTTATATCCAGTGTTTAGAGCCTCAGTCTCAGGTGGTAGCTTTTCACTAGAGCTTGCCCGAGACAGCTCAGGGGATAAATCAGGACATTTACAAAGTTTTATATAACCTCTAATCTAAACTCGCCACAAATAGCAATCCATAAATGCTCGTTAGGTTTATCGAGCCTATTATTGCCTGGTAGATGCCTTACGGTTCTATTAATTTTGCTGTGATTCAATCAGAGCAGAGGGTGAGCTGGGAAAGATAATCAAGAGTGACAACAGATGTAGGAATGAGAATCAATTTTATTGGCATGAATGACTTCAGATTCAACAGTTTTATCTCAGTGTTTGCTAAACTTTATTAGACTTGCCATCAACAAAGACCCACGATGGATGTGCAGGCTCAGTTCATGATCTTGATGCAGTGGCAGACTGTTTCTGTGTAACGGTGGGGAGCGAGGAGGCGGACGCATGTGCTGAGGTAAGCGACGTTTATTAAGGGCAAATCCAGGGTCATTGTCTTGACAGTCCAGGTTCAAACATTCAAACATCCACGGAGAGCAGGAGGAACAGACATGATGAAATGAGCACTGAATCCAACACCAAATACTGCGAGAATACAATACATCCAAAGATTCAAACAGTTCAAACACCAGTCAAGTCAGACAAAGGGCAAACACAGGGCTTAAATACAACAGGGCCAACAAGGGATCACAAGACAGGTGGAAACACAGGTGAGAACAATCAGATGCGGAGTCACTAAACAAGGGGGCTGGACTATAAAACCAAAACAAAGAACATGTGGGCTAAACCAAAACACAACACGAACACATGGACAGGACTGGGAGGGGACAATCGTTACATTCTGTTAAGCTTTTAATTTGTTCTATATATGTGTGAAAACTCAATCAAAACATGAAAATAAAACAACTTTCATGACCATGCTAATTTCTGCCATAGGATTTCTGATAGTATGTTAGTAGTAAGCTAACACTGGTGAGTGAGTGACTCACACACGACACACATGGACATTATTTGTTTGTTCTAGATTAATCACAGCTTATAAAAAGCTTGTATTACTTTATTTGAAGCTTATATAATACATAAACACATTTTTTAAGTTATATGTTGCAGTTTTAGACTCCTCGCTACAGACCTCCAACTTCATGTGGCCTTCAGATCAGCTCAAGAACAGCATAGAGAGCTTCAAGGAATGGGATTACAAAGCCGAGCAGCTGCATCCAAGCCTTCCATCACCAAGCGCAATGCAAAGCGTGGAATGCAGCAGTGTAAAGTGCCGCCACTGGACTCTAGAGCAGTGGAGACGTGTTCTCTGGAGTGACCAATCACGCTTTTCCGTCTGCCAATCCGATGGATGAATCTGTGTTTGGCGGTTACCAAGAGAACAGTACTTGTCTGACTGCATTGTGACAAGTGTAAAGTTTGGTGGAGGGGGGATTATGATGTGGGGTTGCTTTTCAGGAGTTGGGCTCGGCCCCTTAGTTCCAGTGAAAGGAACTCTTAATGCTTCAGCACCAAGAGAGTTTGGACAATTTCATGCTCCCAAATTTGTGGGAGCAGTTTGAGGACAGCCCCTTCCTGTTTCAACATGACTGCACACCAGTGCACAAAGCAGGTCCATAAAGACATGGATGAGTGAATTTGGTGTGGAAGAACTTAATCGGCCAGCACCGACCTCAACCCAATAGAACACCTTTGGATTAATTAGAGCGGAGACTGTGAGCCAGGCCTTCTCGTCCAACATCAGTGTCTGACCTCACAAATGTGCTTCTGGAAGAACGGTCAAAAATTCCCACACTCCTAAAACTTGTGGAAAGCCTTCCCAGAAGAGTTGAAGCTGTTATAGCTGCAAAGGGTGGGCCAACATCATATTAAACCCTATGGGTTAAGAATCAGATGTCATTTGATTTCATATGCGTTTGAAGGCAGATGACGGAATATTTCTGGAAATATAGTTTATATGTAAGGCCTTCTGTCCAGCTCCTGAGGGCCTCACCAATGGGACAGATAGTATGGCTGTATCTTTGTAGATACCACAAAGAAAAAGGCCTCTGAATCTGATCATTTTTATTAGGTTTTTTTTTCTTTTTTTTTTTTAAGATTTTAACTTTTGCTAAATTTTGTTTCCAAAACTAAAGAATAAGAGCAGTACTGCAATACTTATAGAGTATAAAAACAACAAATATGATGATTCAGTTGTTACTTTAATAAAAATGACCGTACTTTTCCGTTCCCTGAAATCATTAGTCCTTCTCTAAAGGCCTAGAAGGACTTGAGGCTTCTATTTTGTATGGATGTTCCTGACTATCTTTTGTTGATCAATCCATAAAAATGTCTGGTAGCAGTGGACACTGGGCAGGCATACTCATTGTATGTATTACTGCTCTTTCACATTGTGCTGCAAGTGATGCATCATTGCAATCATAAGATTTGGCGCATCCCCAGGATCCAGGCTGAGTCATATATGAGCAGCTTGGTGCTCCATGGGCCAAAGCCATGTTAGGCTCGCAATCTGCAATCTTCATCTGTGGAAAGAGTGGTCAGTCTCTCGGTCAGTTAGCACAAACTGTTAACTGTTTTCTGTCTGCAGATGGTAAAGTGAGGTTGAGGCCAGACCACAGTTTATAACTGTTTATATTGGGAAACCTCATGAACTGGAAAGTTGCAGAGTGCAATATTTCTTTTTTTCTCTTTTTTTATTTATTTCTTTTTTTCTAATATTTTGCATGATTTTCCATTTCATAAGCTTATTTGTTTGTCTAGCCACCTGTTTGCACTGACAGAGTCTTATGGACAGAAGAAAAGACCTATAGGGTTAAAAACAGGTCAGTGCAATAGAGACATTTTAACTTTTTCAGTAGAAGTTAATGCTTTACACGATCATAAAAAGTGGTCTTTGGCATGTTGAAAGTCATACTGGAACTCAATATGACAAGTGCGTTACCATATTCACATTCACAAAATTGCTGTACATTAAATTTAGTGCAATGGATTCAAATGATTTACAACAATCAGGCATAACATTCTGACCACCTCCTTGTTTCTGAGCTCATTGTCCATTTTATCAGCTCCACTTACTGTATAGCTGCACTTTGTAGTTCTACAGTTACAGACAGTAACTGATACTTTGTTACCCCTTTTACCCTGTTCTTCAGTGGTCAGGACCCCCATGGACCCTCACACAGCAGATACTATTTGGGTGGTGGATCATTCTCAGCACTGCAGTAACACTGACATGGTGGTGGTGTGTTAGTGTGTGTTGTGCTGGTACAAGTGGATCAGACACAGCAGTGCTGCTTAATGTCACTGCTGGGCTGATATTAGTCCACCAACCAAAAATATCCAGCCAACAGTGTCCTGTGGGCAGCATCCTGTAACCACTGATGAAGGACTCGAGGATGACCAACACAAACTCTGCAGCAGCAGATGAGCTGTCGTCTCTGACTTTACATCTACAAGGTGAACTGACAAGGTAGGAGTTTCTAATTGAGTGGACAGTGAGTGGACACAGTGTTTAAAAACTCCAGCAGCACTGCTGTGTCTGATCCACACACACCAAATGTCAGTGTTACTGTAGTGCTGAGAATGATCCACCACCCAAATAGTACCTGCTCTGTGAGGGTCCATGGGGGTCCTGACCACTGAAGAACAGGGTAAAAGGGGGCTAACAAAGTATCAGAGAAACAGATGGACTACAGTCTGTAACTGTAGAACTACAAAGTGCAGCTATACAGTAAGTGGAGCTGATAAAATGGACAATGAGCGCAGAAACAAGGAGGTGCTCATATCGTTAGGCCTGATGGATGTACACTCACCAGCCACTTTATTAGGTTCAACACCTGTGTTGCTAGTTAACACAAATAACTACTCAGCCAATCACATGGCCATAACTCAATGCATTTAAACATGTAGAGGACATGTTGCTGAAGTCTGAGTATTTCAGAAACTGCTGATCTACTGGGATTTTCACACACAACCATCTCTAGGGTTCACAGAGAACGGTCAGAAAAAGAGCAAATATCCAGTCAGCAGCAGTTGTGTGGACGAAAATGCCTTGTTGATGTGAGAGGTGAGAGGAGAATGGGCAGAATGATGATAGAAGGGCAACAGGAACTCAAATAACCAACCAAAATCTCTGAGGAACGTTTCCAACACCTTGTTGAAAGTATATATACAATGCACAGGAATGGGTGCATTAACAAGGATTAGCACAGTCTAAAATTAAACTAACAGACTGTGACTCTATCGCAGCAAATCCAAAAATCTACGGAGCCTCAGAGAAAGTAGATGAAAAGGACATTTGCATTGCAATCATAATAAAGGAAGACTCAAGACTATAAAGAGCGATGCATATTTCAAAGCTATTTGTAGTTCACTGTGATGTTTGCTGATAACAGACAATTGTTTTCCAAATTTAAAACTCCATAAGAAAGAAGCTTGTTTGATGGATACTTCTTAGGTAAATTATTATTGATATGAGGTACAGAGTGGTTCTTCAGGCAGCTATTAAGGTTTGTTGACTTAAATTATTCTGAGACATTGCCTGAGGTGGGGTAATATATCAAGTCTATTTACTGGAATATATTTACCGATCAGATTTTGCTGCACTCTCAGCAGACAATTAATAAGGTTTCTCAAAACATGAAAGTAGGACCTTTCAATGAGACTGCTGTCATTTGAATGAGTGACCACTGGAGCTGTATGGCATGGCATTATTCAAAATGATCAACCAAATATGTGTAATCTTTTAATTAGACATCAACATGGCTTTTTTCGGAGATACTGATCAGCCAGCGACTTCATTTTATGTTATTTCACATCATTTTCTTAATTACCTGTTACTAGCATGTTTTCAACAACACACTTTCCATGTATAGTCCTTATACAGATGTGCTTGCTAAGAATTCTAATGTAGTTTCATGGTGTAAGACAATCAGATATACATAGGTATTAGGGGTGGGAATCTCTAGACACCTTACAGTTTCAATTCGATTATGATTCAGAGGCTGCAATGCGATTATAAAATGACTATTAATGCATCTTGATGAATCAGGATTTCTATTTTCTCACTGTATAATTTTAAAGCAAAGAATTTATAATGATCCATAATGAGTTTACTTCCAATATGTTTTATTAATAAATCAAAGGGAAGTGATGTGGTGAGTGAACTGGAAGGCTCTCATTCACTGCTCTTGTTTGGAGCACATGAGACACTGGCTTCCACTCATCTGTGATAAAATGCGCTGTTATGGTGAAATAAGATCCAGTGGTAATGGATGTCCATGCAGCACGTTACAGTCATCTCACCTGTTTTCCTTAGTGATTTTATAACTTTTTGGTCTCGTTGTAGAGAGTGGGGTGGGGGGGGGGGGGGGGGTGTCGCTGTGTCAGTAAAATATTTTCGAGACTGGATGCTGTATCTCGGCTCCAAAGCAACACAGCTTGAAAGCCCTGGTTCTCAACAACTGAGAACTGGCGTGCACACAGCAACGAAGTCTCGCCTGGCTAGTAGCGAAGGAAAAAGACAAAGAGGAATATTTAAGATGAACATTTGCAGATGAATGGACATATTTGCAATTATAAACACCACGGTTGGTTTGCCAGTACGTTAAATCTGCAATGAGAGACTGTCAAACACACAAAAGATGCGATGAAATCAGCTTCTCTTTGGAATTTTCCCGCTCCACCTTAAATGGTGCTGCATTTCCATTCAGCACTGCAGACAGAATTTAAGGTGGAACGGGAAATTTTGAACAAGAAGCTGGCAAATTAGAAGCAACTTCAGCCTCGTAAAACAGTCAAACGCTGAGAGACCTTTTACAAGAAAGTCTTCTACATTTAAGGAAAAGTGGAGATGAGAGGAAAGTGGCTACAGCTAAAGCTTAAAGCAGAGCAAAGTAAGTCTGCATTTTCGTTTATGTTTTTTAGCCTATACTAGGGCTTCAGCACATCCCGAGACATATTGGACATTAAATGTTGTGGCTCCCAAGGTGGTTTGATTTTTGTTAAAAGGACAAAATGTCTCTTCTTAACATTTGGGTTGTGACTCCTAACCTAACCTTGATTTTAATTGGATTGGATTGGATTGGATTTCTTGCTCATCCAGCTGTGTTTGTGTTATGAGCCGCCACAGACTGTCGGTGCTCTGCACTTCCAAGTTATGCATTTTGTTTTTCGGCAACATTATGATATGAATTAAAATTGAGAAAATTGATTTTTGACATTTGTGAATCGAATCAGAATCGTTCACACCCCCCCCCCCCCCCCCCAACCCCTGATAGGTATATAGATAGATATAAACTGATAATCTTATTTCTTCCCCTGGTTCAAGCTACAAAATTGAATTTCTTTGCTTTAGGCAAGTCATGCTTGTCTCACTAGCTGATTAAAAGTGTACAGCAGACGAGAAAATCCACTTTATTTTCATATTCATTGCACACATGTGTAGAACAGAAATGAGAAAGTGTTTCCGGAGGTAATGGTGAGACATCCTCTGTTATTATTAACTAAGCAGTAGACACAGTACAGAGGAGTGACAAGTGATAGACAATATACAGAAAGCAGTAGTGATATTAGCATTAAACAGAAAATACTGCGAGATTAAATGTGAAACATTGTAAATAGACATTAAACCCATTTATGAGCTCATGAGGAAGATGGATCAAGAGGTCTGTTGGTAGAAAGTGTCAGTTATGGGGCTTGTGCTGGACTAAGTGGCCTTGTACCACTTGGCTGATGGCAGTTTGAAGTGCTCTTGACTGAAGATAAACTGGAATGGTGACCCAAAGATGCACTAAACAGATTTCTCCATGCTCTCAGAGGCTTTACCATGCGGTTGCTATAACAGACTGTGATGCTGTGTGGTGGATGCTTTCTACCATGGCTCCATAGAAGCCACAAAGGGTTCTCAAAGGCAATTTATTAGTGTTAGTGGACCACTTGAGGTCTTCCACGTTTCCTGAGGCTGGTGACCATCACAACATTATAAAGAATTTCTGTTATTTCTACAACAATGAATGTCAGTATGATACTTCAAATGTGTTTTATGGTTTTACAAGATCTTGTGTTGAACTTTGGGAAAACGTTGACCTAGACTAACACAAAATTAAGCATGAGTTATTTAACTATGTTCATAAACTTGTTTTTGTCAATATATAGCAGGAACGTAATGTATAAACATTCACTTTGTATGTCTTTTAATATGTTAATATCTTTTGATCCCTGCTACAATAATTACTAGTTTCACTAGTCTCACTTTCCTGTTTTAAGTTTAATGCTCTACCGTTTGAACTTTCTGTCTTTTGGAGGTGGTACGACATGCATGTAACATATTTTTACTTTGTATGTTGCAGTTTTTCACTGAATCCTTTCACAAATACTTCAACTTGCACTGCAAGTTGACCTGTTCACCTGTGAGTTTTTAAAGAAAATCATTGTTTGCACTCCTTTATGTGCTAATAGGTGTGCACATTTAGTATTCATAAAAGAGGATATTGTTAATTAATGTTATATGCTGCTGTCAATATGTAGCCTAGTAAAAACAAATAAACAAACAAAAAAACAGGTTTAAAAATAGAGTACAGTCATTAGTAGAAACAAACAGTATGAGTGGTGTAAATATTAATTAAAGTAACTATCTGGCAACTCTGATGACAGTAATATTATAATATAATATAATATAATATAATATAATATAATATAATATAATATAATATAATATAACGCGACCCTGACTGAGAAGCGGCTTAGAAAATGGATGGATGGATGGATGGATGGATGGATGGATATTATATTATACGCTATTCATATGTTTGCATTGAAAGAAATATGCACTCTACATATCATAGCAGTACATGACTGCAGCGAGACTCCAAACGCTGGCATGGTGACAGCATTACTAATGAATGACTGTCACTGAGGATCAATTATTAAAGGTGGAAAAAAGGCAGGGGGATGTTCTATGCTCTATGTTTTGTTGAATAATACTAGGTTTGCCTGGAATTCAACAAGATATGTGGCATCCAAGGCTCCTGAAAATCAACACCCGGTGTATTGCACCAATGTGGTTGATGGCAAAAGCTGGGAAAGCTAAACTCTTGATGAATTGTTCTATTTACTGCTGCAGTCAATGTTGCTGCTGGCAGTAACAGAATTGTCCATCGCAGCTCTATTGAAACAAATGGAACATCCGGTTTGTCGTTATCCACCTACCAGCAATATTTAAATGCCGCATACGTTTCTGTAAATTTACAAAATTTTCATTTTTTTAAGGTGAATGTCAGGCCTGCTGATGTCATGAGGCCACAGTCTGTCCAATTCTTGACCTAAAACCAGCAACAAGCTTCCTCATTTGGTTAGCATTCAATAATCGGTTCGGGCCTATGCACCAGGCTTCAAGCAATGTGGCCACACAGCCACAAAGGGGTCGCAAAGTTGGTCCTGATGGACTGTGAAAACTTCTCAAGAGGTTAATTCACCAAGAAGTCAGGGGTCTGCATTTCAAGTGTTTTATTCATTCCAGGTTTAGTGATATTAAGTCTCTGAGGGTGACTCATAAAGAAACAATGAAGAGCATGCCCATGTAACCTTTCCAGGTCGGGCACATCCAGATGGAGAGCTGAGGAGGCTGTTGTTCACTTCCGTTGGTCTATTAAGGTAACGAGTGCATTGAAGAGGGTTGGGAAGGTTGATTGTAACTGATTGCATACTTATTGTGAACTGTGACTAACCACTTCATGATTATACAGGGAGATTCACTTGAAAGAGGCCCCGAATATTCTGTTGTAACTCCCGTTAGGATGAAGCAACTGGAACTAAGAAACTTAGCTTGACGTGTGTAATTGATTGCATTACATGCGATGCTGGAAGTGATCTCCGTTTTCTGCCAGACACATGAAGGGGTGCGGGGGTGTGCACCTGGAAGTTGTGGCAGCTGTCCGGCGCCTACCTCATCGCCCTGATGCAAGGGCATCCTGGCTTGTTCGAAGCTTCATATACTGAGGAGCACATTGGCTGTGTCATTCAGATTGCTTCATCCTAGAGATTTATTACAGAATATTCTGGGCCTCTTTCAAGTGAATCTCCCTCTAGAAGCAAATGCAACAGGGAGGTGGTTGGTCACTTTCTAGGGACAGATATTGTTGTGGGACCAGACAGAAAAAGATCTTAAGAGCTCAGTTTGTTGTACCATCAGGCCCAGGGGCTTTTTGCCTTGTTTAGACTCTGATCTGTTTTGAGGAGGTGGCGTCCTGCTCCTGTATTCTTTTGTGTGCAGGCAGAAACAATGAGATGGGATTGGATTGCTATGCGATGGATTTAAGGGCTTTCCATACACTCTAACAGTTTAAAACTGTCTAAAAACACGTCTATTTTCTTTGGCATTTCACCCAAATTAATTCTCCATTTCTTCTTTTATTCTATGTGTAATTTTTATTTTTTTATTGAGTTGTTTTTAATTAGTCTTTTTACATTAGTCTGTATTTATTGTGTGATTTTATTGTTTAGATTTTATTTCTATTATTCCATATTATTATTGCACTTTGTACAACACTTTGGCCAACTGACTTTGTTTTTAAATGTGCTTTATGAATAAATTTGACATTGACATTGCCATTAGAAATAAAGGTTCTGTGCAGGTAAATTATTTGTTGATCAAGTTACATGTGGATGGTCAGTGTGATGGTCAGCATTCTGAGAACACAAGCATCTTTGGAGCTTGATTTTCTCTCAAAAATGAAAGTTTTAAGCAGAATCTGATATTCCACAGTTTTGGTGGTCTACCGCGTCTTGCTTAGATATTTTAAAATCATTTTTTGAACTCATGATGTTTTAGAGGAAGACATATGTCCTAGTAGGAGTCTTGCCCAAAGACAATTTACAAACCTTTTTGGGGCAGTCGTGGGCTGGAGGTTAGGGAATTAGCCCTGTGACCAGAAGGTTGTCGGTTCGATCCCCAGTGTTGACAGTCCATGACTGAGGTGTCCTTGAGCAAGACACCTAACCCCCAACTGCTCCCCGGGCGCCGTGGATAGGGCTGCCCACCGCTCCGGGCAAGTGTGCTCACTGCCCCCTAGTGTGTGTCTATTCACTAGTGTGTATGTGGTGTTTCACTTCACGGATGGGTTAAATGCAGAGGTGGAATTTCCCCATTTGTGGGATTAAAAAAGTATCACTTAACTTAAACAGTGTAAATGTTCCCTCAAAGGTACAACCATGGTTTTAAGGTCCAATTGTTCACCTTAAATAAGTTTATCACAGTAAAAAAGTATATAGTTGTAGCTTTTTTAACCTAATGTGTTAACAGTTTTCTTAGTTTTCTGACTAAAGGTACTGAGATGAACCTTTGTGAGTACCACCACAGTGGCAAGAGGAGTACTGCCCCAGTGACTGTTTAGTGCGTTTATTTCTGAGAGTGTTAGATGCTGTTAATGTGGTCTGAGATGTTTTGCCTTAACTCAAACTAAGACACAAACAGTCTTGATTTTGTCTGAAGTAAAGCCACTTGCAATGATAAAGGAAATACTGGCAAGTGCGGTTTACAAATCACTAAACAACATATACAGCAGCAAGGCCTTTCTTAAAAGTAGCGCTCGGAGGAATGTATGGTCAGTAAACTGTGAGCTCTCTGAATTAGTAAAAAGGTCAGCATTTTAATGCTAGGTAAGTTCATGGAACAATGGCCAACAATCACAACTTTGTTTGTACACCAAGATATTTTAGTGCACAGTTTACCTACTTTGCTCATACCTGGTGCTCAAGTAAGGCCCAAGCGTAGACACTTACAAAGAGAAACTTGAATGTGAAAAAAGTTTAACTGGCATGTACAATATTGTGCAAAAATCAGAGCTCACCTTTTTTATTTCAGTAGTCAAAAATATTTTTTTACAGCATCAAGGAAATAAAGGGGAAAAAATATCCATCCATCCATCCATCCATCCATCCATCCATCCATCCATCCATCCATCCATCCATCCATCCATCCATCCATCCATCCATCCATCCATCCATCCATCCATCCATCCATCCTCTAAGCCGCTTCTCCGTCAGGGTCGCAGGGGGGTGCTGGAGCCTATCCCAGCAGTCTTCGGGCAAAAGGCAGGATACACCCTGGACAGGTCGCCAGTCCATCGCAGGGCAGACAGACAGAGACAGTCACTCACACACTCACACCTAGGGGCAATTTAGCATGTCCAATTGGCCTGACTGCATGTCTTTGGACTGTGGGAGGAAACCAGAGAACCCGGAGGAAACCCACACAGACACGGGGAGAACATGCAAACTCCACACAGAGAGGACCCTGGCCACCCAGCCGGGGAATCGAACCCAGGCCCTCTTTGCAGTGAGGCGACAGCGCTACCCACCATGCCACCGTGCCGCCCGGGGGGGAAAGAAAAGAAAAGAAAAAAAATAAAATAAAATAAAAAAAAAAAAATTATGTTGATGAATTATGTAGGAGCTTCAACAAGTAAAGATTCAACAACTAAATATTATAAGTTATAAATATATAATATAAAAGAAATCAGGAGACTTGTTTTCAGTTTTTCAGATCTGCAGGAGTGCTTTTCCTTCATCTCCACAGTTCAGTCTTAGAACTTGGTTGTTGCAATCCTGTGATCCTGAACACATGCAATAATGTCGAGGTCTGGACCACAATAATGTGGATGGTCAGTGTGATGGTCAGCGTTCTGAGAACACAAGCAGCTTTAGAGCTTGATTTTCTCTCAAAAATGAAAGTTTTAAGCAGAACGTATCTGATATTCCACAGTTTTGGTGGTCTACCGCGTCTTGCTTAGATGTCTTAAAATCATTTTTTGAACTCCAACTAAATGTATGTGTGTCTTTTTCAAATAAACAGTCTAATGATGTTTTAGAGGAAGACACATGTCCTAGTAGGAGTCTTGCCCAAAGACCTGTCACTTGGTAACCTAAAATAAGACTTATGGTAAAGTTATCCACTACCCTATTTAACTTATAGTAAAAAGTGAGTGATTTATTCAAAGAGATTTGCATAAATCAATTATTTTTCAAATAAAAACTTGTTTTACATTAGTAGCACACTTACAACCAGTGGTCGTTTCTTATGTTTGGTTATTATGGAGACATTAAGTGCTGCATCGTATCAACTTCCAGCACTGTGAGTGCATCCATGACAGGTCAGAGTTGACTGAGGTGAAATCTAGAAGAAGTGCCCTAAGAGCAACAAAGCTTGTGGACCTTAAGTTGACCCATGAGCTCTTTTACCAGGGAAACGCTGAGCTGAGCCAAAAGAACCTAGAACAATGGCAGTATAAAATACAGTTATTTTACCAAGAGGGCATGCAGTTTGGGGGCAAAAGGGCAGAGTCTCCAACTCCCTTTAGGGTCTTCCTGTACAGATGTCTGGCCAATATATGGTGAATCCATCCAGTGCAGAATTAGGGGATGCCAGAGAGAAACTGTTCCGTGGTACACAGTGTTTTAGTCTAATTAGGACCATTTCATTCTTGAGTTGGACACTGGCCAGAAAATGGCTCGGCAGCAGCAGTCTGGTTGGATTAGCTTTAGCCTGTTGTGTAGATACACTGTCTGTCTCTTTGGCTGGTAAGCACAATCAGGCAAAGCTGCAGCTCCAGGGCCTGTCCGAGGAGTCGATGTTGACTAAGCTGTTTTCAGTCTGGTGGATTATAATGTTGTCCAGCGCATGCTGACCTGATAAACCAGGGATCCTGCAATGACCTGCTTTGGTACTGTGAGGTCGAATTTGAATGGTCTAGATAATACAGAGTTCAAAGTCAAGCAAATTAATAGAATATGCAGAAGGAAAGAAGGGAAGAGGGCTAGCAGACTGATAAGAGTGAGGAAAACATTACAGCACATGCCCTATTTTAATTGTGGCAGTGCCGTTTCACCTCGTTGCATTTGCAGCAGTTTATTTTTTATTCTTTTCTTCCTGGAGCAGAGAGATTTTGTTTGAGTCTAAAGAAAGTACTGTGCCAGAGTCAGAAAATCAAGGCTTTATCTTTGACAAAGAGGAGAAAATCAGACACCACTTTTGCTTCAGATCAGAAAAAAACATACATAGGTGTTTCTGTCCCTCTGTCCACTCTTAGAGGACAACACAACCCGATGGGTCTGAAAGGATGTGTAGCTGTCAAGAAGCTGTTGCTGAGACCACGTCTTAATAGCACTGAATGTGTTTGGGATTATTTGGATTGTGAGAAGCAAAAAATGCGAGCAACTTCCAAGACGGACCTTTGGAGAAAAAGGATCCTATCTTTGAAAAATTGATACCAAGTCTTCTAAGCTGTAATAAAGGCAAAGCATAGATACTGAATGCAAAAAAAAGATGCATCATTCAATGCAGTTAAAGAGGAGACACACAACTCAGGCACAAGTTGTTGTGCTTTATTAAAGTCTGCCGCCGACCGCAGACACGCCGTACAGAAACCAAAGCTTTAGGCTAACAGCTAGCTCTAGCCTCAGCTTAGGTCTGCAGTCATTTGCATTCGAGCCCTCACTCACTTGTTCCTCCTGTTGTACAAGCATATAACTCTGCCTTTTAGAATAAGAGTTAAAACAACACCTGTGGAAAAAAACCGTATTAGAACCAATAACTGGAATTCACGCATGGAACGTTTCTTGAACACACTACAATAATGTGTCATTTTGTGTCCAGTAGTTTTCTGCTTCTTCTCCTGATGCTAAAAAATGAACAACTTGTACTTACTAACTGTGGAAATGAAATAAATGAAGGGTGGTCTCTGACTTTTGCACAGCACGGTATGCCTTGAGCACTTTTGCAGTCCATGCTCTATTTTGCACAGATTGCACATATTGATGTCCAGTCACTCAGGGCTTATGCATAAGGCATTAGACCATTTCATGAGAATGAGGCCTGCAGCACTTTGGTGCAATTCCAAAAGACATTTTCACGCTGACCATTGTTGGAGGGCTTGCTGAGTGAAGGCTCACTCACATGAATCACAGGACCATAGTGAGCCTCTAAGGTCATACATGCTTCCACAGTTCTATATTGTCTTTCACTCAGACAGAGGAAGAGAGAGGAAAGGAGAGTGAGGGAGAGAAAGAGGTGAGATTGAAAAACAGAGAGGAACAGCTGGAGAGTGTAGGGGAAAAAAAACATGTGGTCACATGAGGCAGGAGGCTGGCGAGGGAGAAATTTAGATTTTTACAATCCTTCGCCTCAGTTAAATGCATTTGACTGCCTTGTCCCTGCAGTGTCAATATAATCCAGTCATGCCATACTGTGGCAGCCCAGGTGACAGCGCTGAAAGGATTTTAGTGCCCTTGTAGCTGTCAGCACAGGCCCTTTGTGGTTGGCACCTAGCAAGAGCTCATACACCCGCTCAGGTGTCTCACATCTTAGCAAACATGAGAGGCGTCAACAGTGTTGCTATAATACATCCTATTCCACAGTGCCACAGATCAACTTAATGCCTCCATTTCAGGGATAAACACCAAAGAAACCTTTTAAAGTATAGACCCCTAACTGCAGCAGGGTTATTGATAGCTGCACTGCATGTACAAGGCTTGTATTCTTTTATCTTCAAATGTTTTTATATATCAACCTACGAGGTGCTGATAATGGTTGCTTTAGCCTTAGAAGTCAGACTTTTCATCAGCAATAACAAAAGCAGGCACTAATTTATAATATAAATTATTTCTCACTAGTAGCTCTTTGAAACAACAAACAATCCTGATGGAAGTGCAGATTTGAAACCTTCAGTCCACCTTTCTCTTTTCAATAGATTTATCGTCATTATCACATTATCAAGTTATGCATTCAGACTTGTTTTGCAGAAAAACACTGTTTTTTTATCATTTCTTAGCATCAAAACAAAAAGTACAATACGCAAGGTAAATAAAATGTAAATGTACAGTCATGTACAAAATTTTAGAACCCAGGGTCAAATGATGTTTTGTTACTTTGTGAAAATATGTATGCATAGACCCATCTCCCGGGCCCCGATGACAAACACAAGAGCCGGTGAGAAGGCGGGGCACAAACCCCGGACCCTGTCGAGGGGCGCGAGTGACGGCAGGAGGAAGACATCTGACGCCAGAGTGGGAGGAACAACGATGACAGCCATGAGAGGGACAAAGCCGGGACAGAAGTCCTGAACTCACCACCCAGGCCCTGGCTCCTGTGCCGCGGTGAGCCTGCTATACTACACCCTATATTCCCCAAGCTGGGGATGTGATGGGAAGGCAAAGCAACATGCTCTGTCCCTCTCTTCTCTCTCTGCAATTTTTAAAGGTGTTCATGCTACCAGCACCAGATCAGCATCAGCTGACTCCTAGTAAAGGTACCATCAGTACCTGAGATGAGAGAGAAAGAGTGCTCGTTGCTCGGTCTCCCTGTCACCATCCCTGCTCCCCAGCTTGGCCGGCAGGATCGATTGTGAAGCATCTAGTGGTCTCTCTGCAGAACCGGAAGCAGAGCTCTGGAGGCAGATTTCAGGACTCGTGCACCACCTTCCTGCCTCTCATGGTTACAGTCAATCAATCTCCTGCCCTCTTGTACGGCTGACATCCACCTCCCGCTGTCAATTACAGCTCTTAGCATAAGAAGTTTGGGCACAGCCTTCCCACCCCCTCTCATGGCTGTTGTCGGTGCCCCTGGGTCGGGTGACTGCTACATCATCCTCTATAGACAACATACTTATACACATTTTAATTCAAAATGATCATTGCGGAAAAACGTGTTTATATTTTATGTTTTATATTGTCTAACATGATAAATTTGGCAAATAAATACAAAGAGTGGCAAATATTAGCTGACCAATGCCATAATTCTGTTACAGTTTTTGGTTCAGTTTTGGTTTTAGTTGCGTGCTTTGGCTTTTGTTTTGGTTCCTTTACTCCTCCGTTTCCTAACCTTCCCTATTAGGATTCCCACCTGTTTGCCTGCTCCCTCTCCCAGGTATTTCTTGTTGTTTCTAGCCTTTTGTTTCAGTCCTTGGTTTTCTGGTCTACATTGTTACATGCAGTGTACACATGTCTGCCCTGTGTTTGGTTTACTCTGCGTGTTTCTTGGTTAAAAGCCTTGTAGTCTTAGTGTTCCAGTTTGTTTTTGTTGATTAATGTTGACTTGCACTTACGTCCAGCTTCATCACTCTCCACACATGACAGTTTCAGATCGCTCCCCATAGATGATTTGTTATTTTATTTTCACAAAACATATAATGTAACTAGGGGTGTTGAAAAAACACTGTAATTCATTTACTCATTCATAAGTGTGGCACTGGGGGTGTGGTCAAGCACCAGCTGGAAGATGGAGAGGTGGGCTGGGCAAAGGAGCTGTTTATCAGTGACATTCTGCACCTGTGAGTGGTTAACAGCAGCCCTCTCACATGTTTGTTTGTCCTCAGTAGGCTGTCTTGGAAGGTTGAGAGAGACAGGATTAACATACAACCCCAATTCCAATGAAGTTGGGACGTTGAGTAAAGCATAAATAAAAACAGAATACGATGGTTTGCAAATCCTTTTCAACCTATATTCAATTGAATACACTACAAAGACAAGATATTTAATGTTCAAACAGATAAACTTTATAGTTTTTGCAAATATTCACTCATTTTGAATTTGATGCCTGCAACACGTTCCAAAGAAGTTGGGACAGGGGCGTGTTTACCACTGTGTTACATCACCTTTCCTTTTAACAACACTCAGTAAGTGTTTGGGAACTGAGGTCACCAATTGTTGAAGCTTTGTAGGTGGAATTCTTTCCCATTCTTGCTTGATGTACAACTTCAGTTGCTCAACATTCCGGGGTCTCCGTTGTCGTATGTTGTGCTTCATAATGTGTCGCATTTTCAATGGGAGACAGGTCTGGACTGCAGGCAGGCCAGTCTAGTACCCACACTCTTTTACTACGAAGCCACGCTGTTGTAACACGTGCAGAATGTGGCTTGGCATTGTCTTGCTGAAATAAGAAGGACGTCCCTGAAAAAGACGCTGCTTGGATGGCAGCAGATGTTGCTCCAAAACCTGTATGTACCTTTCAGCATTAATGGGGCCTTCACAGATGTGCATGTTACCCCTGCCATGGGCACTGACACACCCCCACACCATCAGAGATGCTGGCTTTTGAACTTTGCGCTGATAACAATCCGGACAGTCCTCTTCCTCTTTGGCCCGGAGGACACGACGTCCATGATTTCCAAAAACAATCTGAAATGTGGACTCGTCAGACCACAGGACACTTTTCCACATCTCAGATGAGCTCGGGCCCAGAGAAGCCGGCGGCGTTCCTGGGTGTTGTTGATATGTGGCTTTCGGTTTGCATGACGGAGTTTTAACTTGTACTTGTAGATGGAGCGACAAACTGTGTTCACTGACAATGGTTTTCTGAAGTGTTCCTGAGCCCATGTGGGAATATCCATTACAGAATGATGTGGATTATTAATGCAGTGCCGCTTGAGGGATCGAAGGTCACTGGCATTCAATGTTGGTTTTCTGCCTTGCTGCTTACTTGCAGAGATTTCTCCAGATTCTCTGAATCTTTTGATGATATTATGGACTGTAGATGATGAAATCCCTAAATTCTTTGCAATTGCACATTGAGAAACGTTGTTCTTGAACTGTTGGACTATTTGTTCATGCAGTTGTTCACATCCTTGCTTGTGAACGACTGAGCCTTTCAGGGATGCTCCCTTTATACCCAATCATGACACTCACCTGTTTCCAATTAACCTGTTCACCTGTGGAATGTTCTAACCAGGTGTTTTTTGAGCATTCCTCAACTTTCCCAGTCTTTTGTTGCCCCTGTCCCAACTTCTTTGGAACATGCTGCAGGCATCAAATTCAAAATGAATGAATATTTGCAAAAAACAATGAAATTTATCCATTTGAACATTAAATATCTTGTCTTTGTAGTGTATTCAATTGAATATAGGTTGAAAAGGATTTGCAAAATCATTGTATTCTGTTTTTATTTATGTTTTACACAACGTCCCAACTTCATTGGAATTGGGGTTGTAGAACTAAGAAAGAAAAAATGTGACAAGCTTACCATTCACATTCACACCATCATTTCATGTGATTTATAATACTTCACTATGACAAATTATTGTTGCCACTATTTTTTTTTCCATTGACCTATAATCCAGGTTGAAGATCAGCTGCTTTCACACTGTTTCCATGATAGAATCCGATCAAATACACCTTTTAAATTACTTTTAAAGCAATACTCCCAGAATCTTTGGCCAAAAATGCTAGCACTGGATAGTGCTTGTGCACAACTATGGGTAAATCAACAAGCAGCAAACTGATAAAAAAAGTAATACAGTTATACTGTACAGTGTACAGTTGTAGTGGATAAAACCACTGCCCTCCAATTGCTGGATTTAGTGAATTGTAAGTCTCTCTGAGGGTCTGCTGAATGCCATAAACGTAAATATAATACCAAATCAAAAAGCTAGAAGAATTCACAAGCCTTATGAACAAGAATGAGGGTCAGAACCTCTGACTGCCTGTGTGATATCCAGCAATTTGCAAAAAAGAAATTCTGCACACTTGGTCAAAATATGTTTGTTGATTTTTGAAATGAAAATAAGTTCACTTGTTTATATTTATAACACATCTTCTACATGTAATACATTTCTGCACATTTTAGTGCACAATTACTGTTTATTTGTTGAAAAAAAAGTTCTCAGAAAGACACGGACTCCATCTCCCAGACTCTTCTGGGAGATCACATAACAGATACTTCCCTCAGACCGGGAGTCCGGCTCGGACTCCATTACCCAGAATGCTTCGGGGAATCACATGACTTCTGACTCTCTGTCAGCACTCACAGTCACCTGAATTCTAATGTGCATCACCTGTGTGTGTTGTCATGTGACTCGTATAGTTTAGTTTATAAGCCTGGGCTTTAGTTGGGTCTAGTTGCAAGGTATCGTTTCTCTGTAAACTACTCAGCGGTCATTCCAGTTGTTTGTATCCTGTTTTTTTGACGATTTGCTTCGTTTTTTTGACTCTGCCTTTTGCCTTATCCCGCTGTACTTTCTGAACTACAGGGTGAGTCAAAAGTCACAGGACACTTTTATTTTAGAAAGGAAAGGGAAAATGACAGATCTGAATACCCCAGCACGTAATGGGTGAGGGGGCTTATCTTTTACGCTATGTCCGGAACATGACCACCATCTGAAAGCTGCCATATTGGATCAAGGGCAAGTTTTTCCAGTGGGAAGGTGGTCATGTAGAAGACCTGAACTGTCTCAGGAATCGATTGCCACAATCAGATTTGCAATATCTCTTGTGGTTCAAAAGTTATCAACACAGAAAGTTGCAACAACAACTGGGAACGTTGCATGTGACGCACAGCTATCTGACGTGTTCAGTGTGCTGTCCCTGGTGCTGAACACAGAGCTGAAGGCTCAGGATCCAATCGCTATGAACCTGCATGAGAATCTCTGAAGAAATGCTGTCACATGCCTCCATGATGCGGTGCTGAAGGTGGTGTTTTTTGCGGATATTCTCAGCATGCACAATTTGTTTGAGATGACTCCAGAGTCGGTAATAAAATAAAAACTAAACTAACATAAAATAAAACTGTCCTGTGACTTTTGACTCACCCTTGTATTTTGATTTGTGTTTTGACCTCTTTTGCCTGCCTCTTCGACTTCATCTTTTGCCTTGCTCTTTTGTGTTTGCTTGCCTCCTGTATGTTCGCCGCAATACTCCAACTATGGTTTCAGGATTTGACCCACGCCTCTTATTCGACTCCATTTATGGACTGTGATTTTGAAAGTAAAGCTGCTATTGTCTTTTTTATCTACGTGCATCTGGTTTCTGTTGATTCGTCACACAAAGTGTGGCGTGTGCAAAAGTTGTCACATTTCATATTTTGTGTTTTACTGTTTGCCAATACATTAATGGCAGCAAACAAACAGATTTACTGAAAAAATGGCCTGTATAAGTGTGTTCCCTGCAAAGAATGTAAAATCAGCAAAACATGTCATTCGACTGGGGGTTTCAATCTTTTGCGCATGACTGTATCTGACATGCAGCATTCAGCATTCACAAATGGAAATAATAAAGAAAAATCTACTTATTAGAATGAATAATATTTAAAATATAAATAGACGTTACTATAAAATATCTCTAATTTAGTAAAACAAACATGTTTTACTTTTTTTTCCATTATAGATTATGGTGTCACTGTCTGGCAGAACTAGCACTTTTTATTCAGGGGTGTTTTTAATGTTTGAAAAAGGCTAATTTACCAGAAAGATTAAATCAATTATACCTCTTGGCTTTTCTTCTTCTTACCTGCAAAAAAACGCACAGTGGTCAATAACCGCATTCTCAAACTCAAATATACGCACAAATAGCAAACTCTGCAGATTGCAAGCGAGACCACGTATGACCCCTCAGCATCTTTTAACACGCAGTGCTGTCATTCAGCTGGACAGTGGAGAAATGAAGCGGCCAGTTTCGCCCAGATTTTCCATAGATTTCCCTGAGCTTATTGATCTGCTTCTCATGTCTAATGGCACGTGGCTCGTGAGTTACAGCCCGGCCGCGTGCCCTCCGGCTCGAAGCAGGTCCATGAGCTTTGAAGCAAACAGCAATTTACTTGTGGCTGAGCTAGCGGTGGCCACTGGCTTACCTGCATGATTTACAAGCGAGGAAATGGACTGGAGGAGCTCTCCATCTCAATAGCTCTGTTATCAATCAGTCAGTTATCCACCTGGATCAAGTGCTGCTCCCCATAGCAGAGGAACCTCTGCGGAGGAGAATCACTGCAGAGCCCACAGCCTACTTACATTCACTTCAACACCGAGAGGCTTAAATACAGCCAGGACTATCACGACTGCTCAATTACTCAATTACAAAAGGCGTTAATTAAAATGTCCTTTCTGGATTAATCTGCAATGATCACATAGCGGTTTGCACTGTGGTCATATACGTTGTTGTACATAATGCACTGGTTTTTCTTAAAGTAAGATACAGAGTGTGATGGATGTAAACATTTATTTATTTATTTATTTATTTATTTTTGCCATATTGTATTTTTATAGATTCCAATAGACAAAACAAAGCCTGCAACCCTCCCATAAATAAATGATTGTGTTGTGCTGTCACTTTAGTTCAGGCATTTTGTTATCTCTCCAATGCTTGCTTTGCTTATCTAAAATGATTATTATTCACGTCATTTTTTTTCCTACAAAGTATTTAGAAGACTTTGGAATAGGTACTATTTGGGTGGTGGATCATTCTCAGCACTGCTGTAACACTGACGTGGTGGTGGTGGTGTTAGTGTGTGTTGTGCTGGTATGAGTGGATCAGGCACAGCAGTGCTGCTAGAGATTTTAAACACTGTGTCAATTCACTGTCCACTCTATTAGACACTCCTACCTTGTCAGTCCACCTCTTAGATGTAAATTGACAGCTCATCTGCTGCTGCACAGTTTGTGTTGGTCGTCCTCTAGTCCTTCATCAGGGGTCACAGGACGCTGCCCACAGGACGCTGTTGGCTGGATATTTTTGGTTGGTGGACTATTCTCAGTCCAGCAGTGACACTGAGGTGTTTAAAACCTCCAGCAGCACTGCTGCGTCTGATCGATTCAGACCAGCGCAACACACACTAACACACCACCACCTCATCAGTGTTATTGCAGTGCTGAGAATGATCCATCATCCAAATAGTGCCTGCTCTGTGAGGGTCCATGGGGGTCCTGACCACTGAAGAACAGGGTAAAAGGGGGTAACAAAGTATCAGAGAAACAGATGGACTACAGTCTGTAACTGTAGAACTACAAAGTGCAGCTATACAGTAATTGGAGCTGATAAAATGGACAATGAGCGTAGAAACACGGAGGTGGTCATCATGTTATGCATGAACAGTTTACAATCCATTTTTGTTTGGTCTTTTATGAAACTTTAAAATATAATTATAATAACCAGTAGATAAAATAATCAGTAGATTACTACGTCCATAAGATACTCCCATATCTACAAGCATTAAAATGATAACCAGGTGTATGGCAATAAAGTATTTTTTTATTATTACAAAAGTCAAATGGTTTATGGTAATAATAAAATAACATTAGCCTGTTTTAACCACCTTAAAGCTCACAAGCTTGCACTTTGCTCTCTGCAGCCTAGCACTGCAACTGCAGTGAAGGTTTTCAGACGAATGGGTATCTTCAGATGAACTCTGGAGGCTGCATAGATCAAAGATTCTCAATCCAGTCCTCAGGGGCCCCAGCCAGTTGACATTTTTCTTCTATTCCTTCTCCAAACACACCTGAGCCAGATAATCAAGGGCTGTAGGATGCTGATTAGCTGGCTCAGATGTGTCAGGAACTGGAACAGACCAAAAACGTGGACTGCGAGGCTCCCCAAAGACCGGGTTCAGGCCCTTTGCTATAGATGAAGCCAGAAATGAGTGAAGCCAATAATTGGTGCGGAAACTGTAAACAACAACAGTGGCTGATCTAATCATATAGAAAGAACTTTTCTCAGAACCCAAAGGCAACAGCAACAGCTCACAGTGGCAGCAGCCTCAAATGGAAACCATACACTCAGAATCAGGACCTGTGTTTGCTGAATATAAGCAATTTCTCTTGGGGCAGAAGTCAGAGAAAGTCATTCATTTACTAAATTTCCAGCCACTTATTTACCAGTGCCAGTTATTTACATTTCAGAAGATATTTCTGAGGAAATTTGATATACGGTCATCTGCTGAATGGCAGTGCTCAGGAAATTGTGTATGGCTCTGCTCTTATGGTGAAGCCATACAGTTACAGTGAATGGAGTAGGTTGGACATCATTCTGAACTGAATTATCACCTCCAGATTTTTGTGCTGTTGGCCCAAACCATGACACCAAACATCATACTGCTTCTCAGTATGTGGAGCATGTGAGAGCTACAACCTTAACAGAGTCTCTATGAGAAGTACACTCATCGGTGTACAGAACAAGGAACATCTTTTACATTTAAAGAAAGATTATGTTGCAAAGGTTCTGCCTTGAAGCAATGGCGTGGACAGGGCTCACCAATTTTAGCCGCAAAAGGGCCAGTATGACTCCAGGTTTTCACTCTGGCCAGGAGTGCATCTTGACTAAAATAAAAATCTGTGGTCACATCATCTCATTTTGCTTGCCTTTACCATAGAAGAGCTACTTTCGTCTCTCTTAAGAACTTTTCAATTAGTGGTTCTATAAATGATTAAAGTATCTTTGTGAATAAGGTGTGCATCACTCCTTAGAACCTTCTGGCACCTTAACTTACACTACATTTTGAATTTAAGCTTTTTTAGAAACACACATTGCAGATTAATTAAGGTCTTCTTCTTTGTTTGGTCACACTTTATTTAGAGGGTCCCCTATATCTACAGATATAGACAGATATCTATATATCTACATATATATATATATATATATATATATATATACAGATATATACAGTTATCTACAGATCTACAGATACATAAATTATTACCAAACATTCTAGTGATACTCAATAACATTCAGGTTAGGGTTAGGTGTAGGTTTTGCCTTAATGTTAGGGTTAGGCTTGGGTTTAGGATTCAGAACAGATTTAATAGAATCTTACTTTAATAGAATCTTTACATGAGACTTTAAGTTCAGTTGCATTGTTATTTTAATGTTAGTTAAAGACAGACTGAGCATTTCTAAAGCATTTACATCTATTAAGTCTATAAATGTATAAAGCCTCTACATTTATAAAGCATCTAACTTATTATCATCCAAATAAAGTGTTACCCTTTGTTCAAAGCCCAAATTAGATATTAATATTAAATTAAATTAAAGTTTATTCAGTGTGCATTAGACTTTATTAATTATGACATCTATTACTACCCACCCTAGGCCAGGGGTGGGAATCTCTAGGCACCTCACGATTCGAACCAATTATGATTTAGAGGGTTGCAGTGCAATTATAATTCATATAGGCGATATATATCGATTAATCTTAAAGTGTCTTCTATACAGGATTTCTATTTTCTCACTGTATGACTACTTGGTACTTTTAAAGCAAATTATTTGTAATGATCCATAATGAATTTACTTCCAATATCTTTTATTAATGATGTGGCAAGTGAGCTGGAAGGCTCTCATTCACTGCTCTTGTTTGGAGCACAAGAGAAATATTCCTGTTAGCATTAAGTCGCTTCTGGAGTTAATTACATTAGAGCTAATAAGAGTATAATTACTGCTAAATACTTGATCCATTCCATGTTCTAAAGTAGAGTTTTAGCCATCACTAATTAGAGGCTAAAATCTGGGATTACACAGCATATCAAAAACAAAATGCAGTTCTGGACTAGACTTAATCTCTTAATCCCTTAAATAAATGAACTCCAGCAGTTGCTTGATGTTATGGAAAATATGCCTTAATAAAATGTAAATTTAGTTGAATGCGTCATTGTAATTAGTTTGCATAACAAGGTCTCAACAGATTGTTTACTGTTTATATATATATATATATATATATATATATATATATATATATATATATATATATATATACATATATACATATATATATATATATATATATATATATATATATATATATATACATATATATATATATATATATATATATATATAATGCAATGAATACTAATTTTCAAGTAATATGCCTCCAATATAGGTGTTAATGAATAAAGTATAATAATGGATAAACCACTTAAAGTGGCTCATTTTGTTTCACTGAACAAAGAACAAGACTTCAATAACAACTCAAAAGACGTTTCTTAAAATAAATTGTCACCATGGAGGCTTAACTCACTTCACTGATGTTAGAGTTTAGTTTTACACCCATGAATTACGTTGATATTCATGCAATGACCTATAAAACATTATATTTAGTCATTCAAAGTTCACTAATTCTCTTGGTCTTGCCATTGTTGCTATATTAGATGGCTCTCTTGATATCATGCATTATTCTAGTTTTGGTGGATAAAAAGAAAAAAGCAAAAACCTCTACCCATTAAAAATGCCACTTGCGGCTTGGGTCAATGGCAATTTGCCTTTCTCATTTCTCTCCAAAGACTGCAATTGAGCTTTCCTCACACAATCCATTTTAGCATCGTTGTGGGTCCTTTGGGTGTGCAGAAAAGTGGCCACAGTGTCACATGTGCTTTCAGTGCCTGTGCTGTGTGCACGTTCTCGTCTGAGCCATTATGGCAGAAAGCTTTTAAAGAGAGCTTGGACTTTTGACAGTGTAGGTTGGATGTGATATTAGTGGTGATAGGGGTGGAGGTTGGTTGAAAAATAAGTTTACTGCACAGTAGTAGCCCGTGGGTGCAAAGCAATTCATTAAATGCGATTTGACAACTGCTCTCATAGCTTCTCTATGGTTCTGGTGCTCTGTCTCTTAACATATGATTGCTGGGCAAGGCAACTTCTGAAGAAACAATTCTTCAGATGAAAGTGAAATTGAAAAGCATCTGCTTTTTTCTTTAAATGGCATTTGCAATGTGGTTGATTTAGAATACTGTAAAAAATGATCACTGTCATTCTGCAAATGTTCTGTGAATCTGGTTTGTCTGCTTGAATGATAAGATTTTAAGCCTTAGATGTAATCATCAAAGTATTGAAGAGAAAGTCAAAGGAAAATGCATGAAAATAACAGGAGTTTCCAAACTGGCGCTCAAGAAAGGACTCCTACCAACTGTGCAAAACCAGGACCACCAAAACTCCACCATTTAATGAGAAATGGAAATCGAATAAAAAGCAAGAAAATTGGCAAATAAAACAAAGCTGCTGGTGTTCTGAGAACAAAGGACTGACCACCCCAGAGTCCAGACCTCAGCATCACTGAATGTGTTTGGGGTCACTTGGATTGTGAGAAGCAATAAATACATCCAGCTTCTAAGACTGAACTTTGAAGTTGTGGAAAAATGATTTCTTTGAAAAGCTGAAAGCTATAAAGCTATAAAGGCAAAGCATGGATACACTAAATACTGAAAAATGTTATGTTTAATTGTTAAGGCTTCTGGGTCATTTTCTGCTACATAAACATATGTGTTCTGATTTTTAGGACACTGCTGAACTTAATCATCATTTTGGCTCAAAACGAAATGAATGAAGGGTGGTCTGAGGTGCTAGAAAAGAGCTCAACACTATTGGTTTGAAAGGATGTGTATCTCTGAACAAGCTGTTACAGATAAAAGGAAACATTTGCAAATAAACAAAGAAGCTGCTGGTGTTCTCAGAACAATGGGCTGCCCACCACAGGGTCCAGATCTCAGACATCTCTGCACGAGAATCACATGGATTATGAGAAGTAGAAAATGCAATCAACTTCTAAGACTGAGCTTTAGAAGTGTGGAGAAATATCCCTGAGGTTACTTGCAGGTTTCTGTTATTTTATTTTAGGTGGACACACTGTACTCACAAGTACTGAGCAGAGGCTTCTGTATAATGTTGTTAAACATGTTTTTTTTTAACTCAACATACTTAATGGCTGTTTTGACAGGAAATTAAGGGTAGTTTCTGACTTTTGCACAGTACTGTAAATCAACTCTAAACATTAATTGCTTGATTTAGCATGCAATTAAATTTGCAACTATGTAATTAAGTTTGAATAGTACAGCAAATTGAAACATGTAATCAGTCTGTTCAGACACAGGATTAGGGCAAAGTACAGTGTACTTCTAAAGCAGTGGTAGAAATATTCTTTTTCTCTAAACGCTGCGGTGAAAACTTCTCAGTTTCTCTTTTCAAGTATGAGATGACATCGTTTGCAAAGCCAAAGTTAAACAAGCTGGAACGAAATCACGTTGGTGAACTCAGGCCTTCGACATAGTTTAACATTATACTTTATTAAACCTTTTACACATTCTGTTTGAATTGTCTTAATCAAAAGCAGCAGAAGTACAATCTGCAATTGTAGAGTGCAGTAGGTATTCAGTCTTTAATGAAGAATATGAATTAAAGTGAATGCCGGAATCAAAGGGAATGAATTCAAAGGGGAGACTTTACTTGAGTCCTACTACTTAACTTTGAAATAACCGTGTTATAGATATGTCAAAGCAGACATCAGATTGTCACGATTCGCCCCTCCCAGTCCTGGCCATGTGTTCGTGTTGTGTTTTGGTCTAGTCCACGTGATCTTTGTTTTGGTTTCCTAGTCCGGGTCCTTGTTTTGTGACTCCTCCCCCGATTATTCTCACCTGTGTTTCCACCAGTGTCTTGTGAACCCTTGTTAGCCCTCTTGTATTTAAGCCCTGTGTTTTCCTTAGTCTAGGGCTGGTCTTTGTTTGATTTGTTGGAGTTTGATGTTTGACGTGCTGTTTGTATTCTTTGAAGTGTTTTAGTCTTGTTTAAGATTCTGTGCTTTTTGTTGACATGTCTGTCCTGCAATCTCTACGTGTTGCCTCTATGACCCTGGACTGTCTCGACTCCGATTTTGGATTTGCCCACAATAAAAGCAGCTTATCTCAGTGTATGCGTCTGCCTCCTCGCTCCCCCACTGTACACATATACTGTTATTAGTAGTCGTGACAGATTTTGTTCAGTAATATAACAGGGCCAGGCCACCATTACTGGTAGTTCTCATGACACATGCCATAGCGTTTGATGTCATGACAGCCTAAGATATCAAACATCATGAAAGACACTACATTACCAAAAGTATTCACTCACCCATCCAAAACATTGAATTCCAATAACTTCTGTTGTCACAGCTGTATAAAACCAAGCCCCTAGGCCTGCAGACTGCTTCTACAGACATTAGTAAAAGAATGGGTCGCTCTCAGGAGCTCAGTGAATTCCAGAGTGGTACCATGATCAGATGCCACCTGTGCAACAAGTCCAGTCGTGAAATTTCCTCACTACTAAATATTCCACAGTCAACTGTCAGTGGGATTATAACAAAGTGGAAGTGATTGGGAATAACAGCAAAGCGCCAAATGCAGTGGTGTAAGGCACCGCCACTGAACTCTAGAGCAGTGGAGACATGTTCTCTGGAGTGATGAATCACGCTTCTCTGTCTGGCAATCCAATGGATGAGTCTGGGTTTGGTGGTTGCCAGGAGAACGGTACATATCTGACTGCATTGAGCCAAGTGTAAAGTTTGGTGGAGGGGGGATTATGGTGTGGGGTTGTTTTTCAGGAGTTGGGCTCGGCCCCTTAGTTCCAGTGAAAGGAACTCTTAATGCTTCAGCAGACCAAGAGATTTTGGACAATTTCATGCTCCCAACTTTGTGGGAACAGTTTGGGGACGGCCCCTTCCTGTTCCAACATGACTGCACACCAGTGCACAAAGCGAGGTCCATAAATACATGGATGAGCAAGGTTGGTGTAGAGGAATTTGACTGGCCTGCACAACCCAAGAGTTGAAACCGTTATAGCTGCAAAGGGTGGGCCAACATCATATTAAACCCTGTGGATTAAGAATGGGATGTCATTCAATTTCATGTGTGTGTGAAGTCAGATGAGCGAATACATTTGGTAATATAGCGCATGTCATAACTATTGGTGGTAATGCATCTCTAGTAAAACAGCACATAGGAAGCATCACAGTGAGAAGAAACACACCATCTTCAAGCTCTTTTTACTCATCTAATCATATAGATTTTTTTAGATTTAGTTCATTTATCATATTTAGAATCAGCTAACTCTTCACAAATGCCTCATAGGCACCAGAATGTAATGGCTGCACTGTTTAAGGTGGAATAAAAAGCTGACCAATTAAAAGCTAGTCTCAGCTTATTATGTCTATATATTGATATTAATGCTACCGATCAAAAAACCTAACAATTTGTTTCAAAACATGCTTTTTTGGGCCATTTCAGCATCTGAAGTGGACTTAGACCACTGAGTCATGGTTTCTTTTGCTTATGTGAACATGCCAAACTAACTCACACCCCAAAAACGAACTGAACTGAGACCACCTCGAGCGGTGGTCTCAGTTTGGTTCGTTTGTTGTTAATTTTGTGGTTCGATTAATTTGTGCATTGTGAAAAGAAAACGGCCCCAGTTCGCTTTAGCTTTGCTCTATGGTGAAGACCTTGAGGCAAACACTACACACAGCCACAGTCTTCAGCAGGTAAAACAGACCAAGGATCATTTATAAGGTCCTACTCAGGATACAGTCTGTCAGTGATCAGAGACAGACAGCAGCACTGACATATTAAAGCGATAAGATGCGAGAGCCTGCGTGATATTACTGTGTTAAAGGCTCGAGTTGGGCACGGCCGAAACCAGCCCACTATGACAGACCCGCAGGGCCATTTTTCCAATTTTGCACGATACACTTCGGCCAATCATTTCAGCGTGGCTAATAGGAGAGCAGCAGGAGGATCTGGTGGGTCGGATTTATCAGAGAACACTGCCCACTGTAGTTGTGGTCTGAACAAGAAGTGGTTTGAGATCTCAAAGGACCAGAAAGTCCTGAGTCCTCTTTAGAGTTCACTTACATTGTGAACACAAAAAGAACTGAGGCTGTTTGCAGTGGGTTCCCTTCCAGGTTCACTTTAACAGAACTCGGTTTGGTTATTTTAAAATGAACTATATGTGAAAACACTAAGATTGTGACCCTTATTAGTCCCACAATGCAGAACTTTTACCTAACCCATTCAAGCAGTGAAACACCACATACACACTAGTGAAGACACACATTAGGAAGCAGTGAGCACACTTGCCCAGAGCAGTGTGCATCCCTGTCTGCCCAGGGAGCAGCTGGGGGTTAGGTGCCTTGCTCAAGGGCACCTCAGTCATAATACTGTCAGCTCAGGGGATCGAACCAGCGACCTTCTGGTTCCCTAACATCCAGCCCACGAGTAAATAGTTAAATTAAAGGTTCTGTGAAACCTCTTGGATAAATATGCAAGTGCCTAAGTGAAAAATGGCAGAAACTCAGTTAAAGGTGCAGCGTGTAGGATTCAAGGGTGATCTATTAGCAGAAATGGAATATAGTATATAAAATCATGTTTACACCATGTTTCTACAGTAGCCCAGAACAGACAAATCCTACACTGGCTCGGGAGCGTGCCTTATATGTTTATATGTTGAAGCAGCAGCTCAGATTTGGTGGTGCTATAGCACCGGCTGGAAGACATAGAAAGAAGAAGAACTAATGGTTGCTGCCAGTGCCGGCTCATCATGTGTCGTGAGAAGTTTGAGAACCCAAGTTCTGACAAATAGAGAATCGTGTTAGTTATTTAGCTCAGGAAAAAGCAAAGGAGGGTAAATGAAAAACATGAAGAAGCAAAATGGAATCAATTAACATTGATAAATATTGATAAACATTGGTGGGGATTTTCTTGATAGAAATCACTGATGAAGAACAAATGTTTTCAGACCGATGCCAAAGTTGTCTGTTTTCTCCTGGACAGCATGCCAATCTAAATGCAATGCACCTGATGGCCACTAGGCTTGGAAAGGCAGGGGTGAGGGAGGAGTTTTCAGTTAACTGCAATCTGTAACCTCACTGTTAGATACCAATAAATCATAATTACACCTTTAAATAAGCCAGTAACGGACTAAAATAACCAAGTGCAGACTCTACATGGGCTTTGAGTGACTTGAAAAATGACAAAATACTCGAAAGAATACATATTTGCAGCATGTCAACAAAGAACGAACCCTGCCAATGCCAACTCCTGACTACATATGGTATGCTTATGGCTTGGTCATGTCAACAATAAGTAGCAGACAGAAGTAAAGACTTACAAGAAATTCTGTTTCTGACTTTCTATTGAAGATTGGAGAAGCAGACATTGTCCTGTACTGCAGTACAGCGCTGGAAAAATAGTCAGAAGTCACAGATAAGGAAAAGTACTTTAATGCATCCTCATGAATTGCAGAAGTTACATGCAAAAACACCAATAAAGTCGTTCAATGTGTTGTTCACATTTACATTTATGGCATTTGGCTGACGCTCTTATCCAGAGCGACTTACAATTTGATCGTTTTACACAGGTAGGCCAAGGTGGTGTTAGGAGTCTTGCCCAAGGACTCTTATTGGTATAGTGTAGGGTGTTTACCCAGGTGGGGATTGAAAACCCAGTCTACAGTGTAGAAGGCAGAGGTGTTAACCACTACACTATGTGCACTGTGTGCTTATACATAGCATTTTGTGATTGAGTGGTTTTAATTACATTACTATGTGATCAAATTTAGCAACAAGCATCCTCCTAGCAGGTCGCCAGCGTTGAAAATTTCACCGAAATCCGTATAGTGTAGCTAAATGAAAACAGCCAGCTCTGATTATCTTGAAAAATGTTGCAATTTTTGTATTTGGAATTCAAGTTCTCTTTCATGGTGTTTTGGCCAGAATTTGTCATCAGGAACATACTTACTTCTGATGCACAATGATGGGCTATATATCTTGCACCTCATAAAGTAGAATAAAAGGTACTGTACAGTGTTTATAATATTTGTAGGACTCCTTTCCCTCGCTAAACTTCTATATCTCAGGTCTGAGTGTGAGTGTGTGTGTGTATGTGAAGCATGACTTTGACTACATATGCATTTCCCATATATTGCACTGTTCTGAACAAATTGTAGGCTGTTATTTTCCGTAAGCAGCAATAAAGTCAGGGTAATGCAGCATACCTGCTTTTCCTGCTTCTGCTGAAAACACATTTCAAGCTCTCAAAAGTAGTGCACTGAAGTGAGGAAAGATAAAATTGCTTTACTTGAGCACCGCACACACATGCACTCCCAGACACTCGGTGGGCTGGGTCAGAGCTTTTGTTGAGGAGTTCGTGTTCACTTTTTGCTGAACGGTTGAAACAAGAACCGCATGACTGACACTTTTGTGCAGTTCAACATAACCATTTCTTCAGCTGCTGGGCAGCGATTGAACAGCAAAGCTATTCACAGTGTGATCTGTTTGGGGGGAGGCAACCAATTAAATTGTGATGTAGGTAGATTCCAACCCTATTTTATAAATGTCTTCTACCTTCCACTTTAACACTCTTTTATTAATATGTTCTAGTGGGCATATGCATAAATAGACCTTAAGGAGGGTCTTAAGCTCCTGCCTTTTTGACCTCGGACTGTACAAAGGCCCTTATGGTGGGAGTATTTTTTAATAACTGTATTTTTTGCCTCAGCTATTGTTCAAGATGTAGGTCTGTGTCATCCTAGGAACTGAGCTAATGGGTAGGCTTGAGTTCCACAGGCTTCATGGCCCCCTCTTGTGCAGTTGCAGACACCTACTGAGGTTTCATCTCAGTAACTCCAGTCTAGCATGGATGGACACATCATCGTAGCACTGAAACCTGGCTAATAAAACACTAATAATGCCTTTTATAAGAAAGCATTATATTGCATTATCCATTTATTTAACAGCCAACTGGCGCTGCTCTGTAGGCGACCCTGCTAGTCTGCAGTGATAGCAGAGGTGGGCTTTAGTTACGTTTAGGGAATCATATGCCTTCAAAGAAGACGGGGGTGTAACAATTATTTATCACTGCCCGCCCCTAATTCACTCACAATACATTGAAATGACAAACTAATGCACTACAATGGTTATCATACAACTGTTAACTGAGAATATACTCACTTTTGTGTCATGTTTTTTTTGGTCACTTGTGCAGCCATCCTGCTGTTTAACTAATTTGGAGTGTGCCTCTGAAAATCCTCTATTTGGAGGGCAATGTAGCATGTATGTGAAATCCAGGAACTCTCATATTAGTACAAAACAATTCCCATCAGGCATCTATGTGTTTTGAGACAGCCGTACTGTGGTTACTCATGTAGTCTCATTTAAAATTGGGATATAAAATAATATGAACCCAGTCAAACTAATCTCCCTTCCTTTAAAACATAACCATACAGCCTCTCTTGATGGAAGTGTAGGGGTACCCAGTCTGGGTCCTGGTGATCCACCACTGTGCAGTGTTTAGTTCCAAACCTAATCTAACACTCTTGATCCGGGTAAGGAAAGGTTATCAGGGCCATCTGATTATCAGAGCCAGGCATGTTGGAGGTCTAGTGGGTGGTAGGTCTCCAGCAAGGCCAGGTCTGGGCACCCCTGGTTCATTCTATATATTGTGGGGAAAAAAAATCGAATTGCCTTATTTTTTCACCAAGCTCCTGCCCTTGAAAATGTCTGTGAATAGGCCTGTGCCCTCGTCAGCCTGGCTTTGCCATTTAAATTTGGGGAATCCCCGACACCATACTGAGGGCTGTTCTGTCAACATTAATGTAGATTTCAGCCACAAAATTTGGCCAGAGGTTCTTGCGTTTTCAAACCTGAAAAAATGGTGTACAAAGCTGTCAGAGCAATAAACTACAGCCGGCCACAGCCAAAAATGAAAGTCACTGCATGACAATCAATCTAAACTTGAGGCCAGACAAAGCAATTATTCAACGCTGCAGATTTCTTCATAAATAATGGTTTGCATTAGTTTGCCTAGCTAGCTAATTAGCTGACCTAGCCAGTTCATTCCTATTGAAAAATTCACTCTTCATTGCCTCCTCGTCCTGGTATATGTGCTATGCACTTTTGAGACGTGAGGTGCAGTTGGCGAGGTCATATTAAAAAGAATATTAAAATTAACATCAAATATGGTTTATTTTTTTCTTCCCTTCTGAGAAATTGTGGAGCATGAGAAGCTGACCTGGGAGCAAGTAGATTGGATGTAAATCAAGTAACGTGGCAAAAGTTTAGCTATGACGGGACACATTTTCAGGAATTAATTGAAAGGCACACTGGCTCGGTTTATTTGTATACTTAATATGTGTCCTTGTGAAGTGGAAACTGTTTGTGTGCGTTTTGAAAGAGGGTGAGTTGGTTTGGGTTTCTTATTCATGAACTGCGTCGTTCAGTAATGCAGTCATTAAAACACTTTGCACAGTAACTGTTCATACATTCAAACCCTCAACATCCTTTTCCCCAGTTCCCCCTTTTAAACTCCGTCCCAATTAAAATATAAACAACCTGGACTGTGTCACCCTTATAGTGTGCATTATAATACATGCAGTTTGCATTGTTTCAAAACTTCAGGAACTCTGCTGTGCCTGATAAACTCTTACCACTGCAACACACACTACCATGCCACTACCATGCCACTGTTGAGAATGGCCTGCAATAGTAAGTCCATTTTGGTCCTAAGATGGTCCCTTTACATTGACGGTCAGGTAGACAGGGCTCTGATTAATTGTAAATAGGCTCTGATTAAAACTGTACACAGTAAAATTACAGTTATTTACAGTACTCCTATTGCATTGCAAAATTATAACACTTCATTTCCAAATATGATTGACTACTGTATCTGTACAGTAAATGGTTTATTCATTATGCTTCATTATTCATTCATTATGCCCTGTCATTAGTAGTATCTTATGTCTTATTAATTGGGATGATGTGCAATAGCGTCAGATGTATTGCTTTGTTTCAGTTTATCAGTAACATGTATTTCCATCATATCTGTGAAATCTATAATCGTTTGTCCCATCCGCTGAAAATCAAAAAATGATTGGCTGATTTCTTGGTTTCTTAATAATTATGTTGAAATCTACTGTTTCAGTGCTTAAAGCTCTAACCAATATGAGAGCTCACTTAATGATATCTACCTAGATGCCATGAAGAAAAACGTCTACCGATTGGCTGATTTTCTGCTGGACATTTCAAGAATTGAACCCTTTTATGTTCATTCTTAACCCAAGAATGACACAAGAGTAGTACTGTAATACCTACAGAGTTTCAATACATGCATGGTTCTGTTACAAGAATCAAGTAAAAATCACAAATGTCTATTTTTCACTTCTCTGAAGGCCTAGAAGTCCCTGAATGTTTTCCTCTGCTTTATAACCATGTGAATTATATGTATTATGAATTATGTTATGTTATTATGTTAACTGTTATGATTGTTGCTTAATAAGTTACATAAAAGCATGTATGTTTGCTTTTGTGTCACCAAGTAAGTGAACATGCTGCACAGGTTCTGTGTCTGAGCCACTGTCCTGCATAGTTTTCCTAGATATTTGCTAGTCTTGATATAACAGTGCATCAAAACTATAACTGGCATAATAATAATAATAATAATAATTCATATGTTTAAATGCTGCACAAGTCTTAGAAACCATCTGGCTCTATAATTGGACAATAGCATGTTGGACATGTTTCCATCTCTTGCTTTGGCTGTTTTCAGGCAAATTTTGCAGACTGCCCTCTAAATTGTGAATTGGTAGAATGTGTTTATTTGGACATTTACTAAATAGATGTGGAACAGTCATTTGACGCTATTATACCACCAACTCTACTTAGAAGTGTCCTATTTGGGCTTTACTGAATGAAGAGCAAGGCCTTAAAAAACCCTAACAGGTGTTCCTTAAAATAAACTGTTGCCAATTTAACTACGTTAACCAGTTGATCACTTGTATCAGTAAACTGCATTCAGGCAATAGAGTAGATGACTGGTGTTTATACTGTAAATTTACATCATTCTTCATAGTATACCTATAAAGTGCTTTAATATGGCAGGTGTTTCTGATAAATTCACCAAAGAGTATCAGTACAATTATTAGGTGCCTAATAAACTGGCAACCCAGTGTAACTTACAGAATCTTTTTTATAAACTGTATGTGCACTGACTAATAATGCTGTGCATGTCTTAGAACTGAAGCCCTGCTGCCACATCATAATCAAAATGCACTGACATTTACTGTCATGCATTTTTCACCCGAAACCTTATGTCACAATATTTACACACCACAAACATGACATTCCATGCAGTAGCATGATGGCCTGCATTTTTACAAGAATTGGATATCCTGTCAGAACCTATTAACATACATCTCCAAATATAGGGCAGCACCAGCAAAGTCAGCAGATATGAAATGGCAGATAGCAGTCTTTTCTCACAATTCCATTGTTTGTATCTTTTCCCCTGAAGATACAGCAACACACATACACAGTCACGCACACAAGCTAAAACGTTGAGCCACCATGACCTGCAAATTTGCAAATGGACAGGACACGGTGCTTAACAGCGCTATAGTGGATCAGGAAAACTGCATCCTAGGTGCCAAACGCATGAGTCATCCCAATGGGAGTCTTTTTTTTTTGCCATCTGAAGCTTCTGACATGTGGAGCAGTCTTTTGAGCATGTTGCACATTAGGGTCATGGTGTCTTTGCCCGTTGCTGACAAACTCGCCATGTCAAATGTCAGCAAGCAGTGATGTGTCTTTAGGCCGTCCGTGACATTCTAAACCAACGTGTGCCGGTGGACTCCGGAAGCCCGTTTACCACCTACAGCACTCTCTTCAAAATGAAGTGTCCTAAATGGTTCTTGGCTTGAACATACAATTCTACGAAAACCTTTAGATTTTGTGGAGGTCTTTTAAAGTAGGGTCCTTCAAAGGAGCACATCAAAAATTGGCTCTTCAACCATTTCATTCCAAACCATTTGGCTTTTTTGGCCTTTGATACCACTTTATAATAAGACTGCCCTTATTGCCCAACACTTTATTAAACAGTTGCATTAATAAGCAGCTATTACACATAAATAAAAGGGCAACAGTGACCTGTTGTTTGCCTAAAACTGAATTTGTTTTCATGAAGGCCCAATCCCATTTCACGCCTCGTCCCTGCCACTTAGCCCTTAGCCCTCCATTTTGCACATTCACACTGAGGAGTAGGGTGTCCCAAATTTTGTTCAGATAGAGGGGTAGGGCGAAGAGTTAAGGCTCCAAACTGAGTCTTTTCAGAGGCACACTATAAAAGTGTCATGACAATGTCAGTATTTCCACTGTTAAATATTACCATATTCACTCTATTGTCTTAGTTTAGTGTCATTTTAATGTATTACATTCCTTTTGTCTTCATAACAAGCATTAAAAAATCACTTATAGTATGATTAGTAGCTAGCTAGCTTAATTTACCATTCCACCTTAAATAGTCCCGCAGTTCTGAAGCCCGAAGTGCCAGGACGTGACTGCTGAACCATTTAAGGTGAAACAGAGAAAAAGAAGCTGGTGAATATGAGACTTCAGCTTCATGTCACTGAAGAATTAGGGGTGGGTGATAATAATTAATTATCACATCCCCACTCTTTGAACACATATGCTGCCCTAAATGTAACTAAATCCCAGTACTGAGGCGCTTTACCCTCCTCTGCTGTCACTGCAGACGGGCAGGGTCGCCTACAGAGCATTGCTAGTAGCTGTTAATAAAGTAATGCGCTTTTTATTTGAGGGTCCCACTTCATAGGGAAGATTTCAACAGCTACACCTTATAATGCAGTTCTAAGGAGCAAAGGGACACTCAAAAATAGGGGATAGGGGAAAAAATAAGAAATAGGATTAGGCCTTATACTGCTAAAGCTCTTCTCCATCAGTCAGCACTAAACCTGTCCTGTCAGCTTTCCTATATCATCTATTCATATCCATCATATGTAGAAGCTCACGCTTATGCTTTTTATTGATGTGTTATAACTGTTGAGTAATGTTTTTGAAGGTGTTCATTACCTAGTTAATTATCAATAAGAAACTAATTTGACATCATTCCAAATCCCATTATATCCCAAAATAACATCCTGCATTCAAATCTACTTTTCTCAGTTAATTACATGATTTTTTTTTATATTGTTGTTAAATTTAGTTTTATATGTAATTCCAAAGTTTGTAGCTTAAATACAACGTTGAGTAGTAGTAGTAGTAGTATATTTATTCACCTTCGCATTGTTACTCTACTGAAAGAATTAAATAATTAGCTCTTGTGCTACCTTTACATGTTGGTGGTGGATGACACTCATGACAGCACACTGGATATTCTGTTGTTTCCTATGGAGCCATAGCTGAATATTCTGCCATAGATGGCAGTAACTGTCAAGTGTTTCATCAGGAGTTCAATTTTGCCAACTTTTACCTGTACATATCTCCACATACCTAGTCAGTATTGTCATTTTATGCCATTACCTGTACAAATTTGCACATATCTAGTCAATATTGTCATTATATGCCGTTACCTGTACATATCCACAGATATCTAGTCAATATTGTCATTATATGCCATTACCTGTACATATCCACAGATATCTAGTCAATATTGTCATTATATGCCGTTACCTGTACATATCCACAGATATCTAGTCAATATTGTCATTATATGCTGTTACCTGTACATATCCACACATATCTAGTCAATATTGTCATTATATGCCGTTACCTGTACATATCCACACATATCTTGTCAATATTGTCATTATATGCCGTTACCTGTACATATCCACACATATCTAGTCAATATTGTCATTATATGCTGTTACCTGTACATATCCACAGATATCTAGTCAATATTGTCATTATATGCTGTTACCTGTACATATTCACAGATATCTAGTCAATATTGTCATTATATGCTGTTACCTGTACATATTCACAGATATCTAGTCAGTGTTGTCATTATATGCTGTTACCTGTACATATTCACAGATATCTAGTCAGTGTTGTCATTATATGCTGTTACCTGTACATATCCACAGATATCTAGTCAATATTGTCATTGTATGCCTTTACCTGTACATATCCACACATATCTAGTCAGTGTTGTCATTATATGCCTTTACCTGTACATATCCACACATATCTAGTCAGTGTTGTCATTATATGCCATTACCTGTACATATCCACAGATATCTAGTCAGTGCTGAAACGGGTTAAAGCGACAGTGAGAGCAGAGCATGTGTGGCCTGACGGAGCAGAGTCAGTCTTACAGGACTGCTTTCAGTGTACTGACTGTGACATGTTCAAAACCGCAGCAACCACAGAGTCTCTGGTTGATGTAAATGAATATGCATCATCTGTCACTGGATTCATCAAGAAGTGTGTAGATGATCTGACTTAAATTAGACATATCCACACACTTCCAAACCAAAAATCATGGATGAACATTGAAGTCCGCAGTTTGCTGAAAGAGCGTGATGCAGCCTTTAAATTCAGCAACAGCAAGGAGCTCAAAGCTGCCAGACACAACCTAAAGACTGGCATCAGGGCTGCAAAGCACAAGCAAAGCACACAAATTGCAGCCCACTTCAACATTAACTTGGACCCCCAACGGATGTGGCAAGGGATTCAAGCATTTGCGGACCACAAGAACAAAGTCAGTGCTCCATCAACCACAGATGCCTCCTTCCCTCCCTGCTGAACTGAATAACTTTTATGCATGCTTTGAGACCACTGCTCAGTCTCAACATGCTAACACTGACCTGCCCCTCTCCACAGAGGAGCCCCCACCTGCACCACTCACACTGACTACTGAAGAGGTGAGGAGAGCACTGACACAGGTCTCTACTTGGAAAGCAGCAGGCCCTGATGGCATTCCAGGGCAGGTCCTGAAAACATGTACCAATCAGTTGGGTTCATGGACATTTTCAACATCTCCCTGGCTCAGTCTGTTGTGCCTGCCTGCCTCCCTCACACTCAGCACAGGCGTCCTCTCACCAGTGCTCTACACACTGTACACCTATGACTGCACTCCAAAACACAGCTCCTACACTTTCATTAAATTTGCAGATGACACCACAATCATAGTCAACATCACCAACAATGATGAAGGACCGTACAGAGAGGAAGTCAAGCTCCTCATAGAGTGGTGTGCCGCCAACAACCTCTCCCTCAACGTCAGCAAAACCAAAGAACTGATTGTTGACTTCAGGAAGGGAAGTAGAGAGCATGCACCACTGAGCATCGAGGGGGAGATGTTGGAAAGGGTGAACAGCTTCAAGTTTCTTGGTGTCTACACATCCGAGGATCTCACCTGGTCGCTCAACACATCCCACATCATCAGGAAAAGTCAACAACGCCTTCACTTCCTCAGAAGGTTAAAAAAAGTCAACCTGCCACAACAGCTCCTCTGCAACTTCTACAGAGCCACAGTGGAGAGCATCTGACCAGCTGCATCACCGTCTGGTACGGCAGCACCACTGCTGCTGAACACAAGGCCCTGCAGAGGATGGTCAAAACTGCTCAACACATCACCACAGCTGTCCTCCCACCCATAGAGGACATATCTAGTCAGTATTGTCATTATGTGCCTATCTATCTATCTATCTATCTATCTATCTATCTATCTATCTATCTATCTATCTACTTTTGCCATCGATGGCAGCGATGAAATAAAGTCGATGTTGATTTTTTTGGGAGCCAGTATTATTCAACAGAAAATTAAGCCTAGAGCATTCTCCTGCCCTTTTCCACTTCAAATAAACACCTGACATTTCTAACGCTCTCCCTGTTAATTGTTCATTTTTGCCAATAACCCTGAGACTGTGCCAAGATTTGCATGGCTTCATGCCTCATCAGGCGTGTACATGTATGTGCAGCACTAGCAATCTGAATTCTCTCTTGGATGTATGAAACACATGACTCTATTACAGTGCACATAAGAAAACACGCCAGCAGTCCTCATGCTAATCCATTTTACTGTGGCCAACATGCCCCAAATTCTCTAGCAGCACGTTTTAATGAGCTGGGACAAAGACAAAATATCACACACGTAGTTGTCAAGTCTCAAGGTTTACCTATGAGATTTATGGTGTTTTGTTTTTTTGTTTTTTTTGCTGCAGCCTCACAGCAGTGAACACATATTTCACACATTTTTCACAATCTCAAACTTAAGGTTTGTTCACAAAAACCCTGGTGTGTTATGTAGCTTTATATCAGGTACGGCCCAAACCTGGTTCAGGAATGTGTTTGAATTCCACCATCCAGTGTTTTCAATCAGCCACCTTACATTAAACACCAGAGTACTGAGTCCCAGTGTCCCCTGAATTCAATTTGATAGATGCTGCAGTCAAATCTGTGAGTGAGCTGTGAAGACTTGATATTGTGGGACTCGTGGGTGTTTGGCATTACAAAAGGCTCTAATGCAAGGTGCACATCCATTTGACACAGTGCAGCATTGAGGACAAATTAAAATGCACGTGATTTTCTGATTGTTTGAGATTATAAACTAAGAAGAGCTCAGTCAGTTTGCTTTTAAGTCCCTGTAGTTACTGAGTAATAAGCCTTAGTATTTAATACGTCTGAGATTTAAAGGGGTAAAATAAAATACTGGCAGGCAGATTTTTAAACAGTGGCACTAATCAAAGAAAACGAAAATGTATTTATACGACCTAAATAATGAAAGCAAAGAGTGCAGCACACAGGGCTGAGATCAGGCTTTTTTCTGTTTTTCCAAAGTTTTCCATCATCCACATCCATATTCCTATTAGGATCAGGAATGCCAAGATGAGATGTTCTTAAGGTTACTGAAAGTGGTTCTTCTCTGGCCCCTTTAACTTATTTTTAACAGTGTAATGTACTGCATTATAATTCCATATGGGGGTGGATGAGGAGTGTCATTTGAATTTGAATAAACTAGTGAACAAGGTTTGGAATATGTAGTGGGAGGGAAGGAAGTGCTGGGTACTAATAGGTATGTTGGTGGGTATGGATACATGTAGAGCAGCTCAGGAGCTCAGGGGGATTCATAACTGAACATTTGCCTGGAGTCAATCAGTGGGGAGTCAGAGCTGCAAAAGGTATATGACAGCCAGATGGCAAAATCCTGCCTTTTTTTACACCACCATGTAGCGGGACAGCGCTATGACCTCTGAATTATGATTAGCTGTATGGAGACAGCTCACACTAATGTCATAGTTTAGAGAATGTTCATGCAAAATGGCTAGAGAATAGTTTAAATGAAACGTAAAGATGAAAGAAATAAATAAATGAATTCATTTACAGATGTTACCCTTCATCCCAAATGTTGCGCATCAGCCAAGACCGGATTAAGGTCGGAATTCGGTTTATTTAGTTTGGTATTGAAGCTACTGCTAAAAAATACTGGAAATATTTACCCCACAGATTAGTTTCATACAAACTGCCTGCTTAAATGATCAATCGTTTTTTGTAAATTATGTCATATAGTGTCAAAAAACACAAAAGGAGCCTGTTTGAGATTACTTGACCCAGTTTGATGATTATAGTGCCAACCTAGAAGAAGCGAACTTTACATACCAGATATGCCTTGGCTGATTGACTACAGTTCCGTGAAAAAGTATTTGCGCCTCCCTAAATCACTCCATTCATTCGTCACAGTAAATGCTTTTAGATCTGTGACCCTGTAAAAGTTTTATTACACACTTCTGTAACCTAAGAAGAGCTCAACCAGTTTGCACTGAACTTCCTGTAGTTACTGAATCATAAGCCTTAGTGTGTAACAAGCTGGGATTTACAGGGGTTAAGCAAAGGCCCAATGCCATGTCTTCTTTTTACCCCTACCCCTTGTTTTCGATTGTCACCCTAACCCCTTGGAATTGATTGAAACATTGTTCACATGTAAGTACAGTTATTAGAGACATTTAATATAGAGTGGGACCCAGTTGTTTTTTTTATGATCTTGTATTCACAGCCATTATGATCATGTCATTTGCAACATAAGCACTAAATGAGCAGACGCTAGCAAATCTA